>NC_092381.1:9126549-9201831 GCF_030028105.1 Mobula birostris
ACGATATCAATAAAATTGAGAGAGTACAGAGAAGATTTACTAGAATGTTGTCTGGCTTTCATCTCCTAAGTTACAGAGAACGGTTGAATATGCTGGGTCTTTATTTTTTGGAGCGTAAAAGGTTGAGGGGGATTTGATAGAGATATTTAAAATTATGAGGGGAATAGATAGAGCTGATGTGGATAGGCTTTTTCCATTGAGAGTGGGGGAGATTCAAACAAGAGGACACGAGTTGAGAGTTAAAGGGCAAAAGTTTAGGGGTAACATGAGGGGGAACTTCTTTACTCAGAGTGGTAGCTGTATGGAACAAGCTTCCAGCAGAAGTGGTTGAGGCAGGTTCAATGTTGTCATTTAAAGTTAAATTAGATAGCTATATGGACAGGAAAGGAATGGAGGGTTATGGGCTGAGTGCAGGTCAGTGGGACTAGGTGAGAGTAAGAGTTCGGCATGGACTAGAAGGGCCGGGATGGCCTGTTTCCATGCTGTAATTGTTATATGGTTATATGAGTATTATGAACAAAGCAGATGAGCTTAGAGTGTGGAACAGTACTTGGAGCTATGATGTAGTGGCCATTACAGAGACTTAGGTAGCTCTGGGGCAGGAATGGTTACTTTGAGTGCTAGGCTTTAGATATTTCAGAAAGGACAGAGAGGGAGGCAAAAGAGATGGGGGCGTGGCACTGTTGATCAGAGATAGTGTCACGGCTGCAGAAAAGGAGGAAGACATGGAAGAATTGTCTACAAAGTCTCTGTGGGTGGAAGTTAGGAACAGGAAGGGGTCAATAACTCAGCTAGGTGTTTTGTTTAGACCACCCAATAGTAACAGGGACATCGAGGAGAAGTTAGGGAGACAGATTCTGGAAAGGTGTAATAATAACAGGGATGTTGTGGTGGGAGATGTTAATTTCCCAAATATAGATTGGCATATCCCTAGAGAGAGGGGCTTAGATGGGGTGGAGTTGGTGAGATGTTTTCAAGAAGGTTTCTTGACACAATATGTAAATAAGCATACAAGAGGAGAGGCAGCACTTGATCTGGTTTTGGAAAATAAACCTGGTCAGATCTTCCAGTGGGAGAGCATTTTGGAGACAGTGATCACAATTCTATCTCCTTTACCATAGCGTTGGAGAGAGATAGGAACAGATAAGTTAGGAAAGCGTTTAATTGGCATAAATGTTCAGGGGATATTTGCATCGAGTTTTGCATAGGTACATTCCAATGAGACAGAATGGATGGTAGGGTACAGGAACCGTGGTGTACAAAGGCTATTGTAAATCTAGTCAAGAAGAAAAGAAGAGCTTACAAAAGGTTCAAAAAACTAGGTAATGATAGAGATCTAGAAGATTATAAAGCGACAAGGGAGGGGCTTAAAAAGGAAATTAAGAGAGCCAGAAGGGGCCATGGGAAGGCCTTGGCAGACAGGATTAAGAAAAACTCCCAAGGCATTCTACAAGTATGTGAAGGGCAAGAGGAAAAAACATGAGAGAATAGGACCAATCAAGTATGACAATGGAAAAATGTGTATAGAACTGGAGGAGATAGCAGAGGTACTTAATGAGTACTTTGCTTCAGTATTCACTATGGAAAAGGATCTTGGCGATTGTAGGGATGACTTACAGAGGACTGAAAAGCTTGAACATGTAGATATTAAGAAAGAGGATGTGCTGGAGCTTTCGGAAAGCATCAAGTTGGATAAGTCACTGGGACTGGACGAGATGTACCCCAGGCTACTGTGGGAGGTGAGGGAGGAGATTGCTGAGCCTCTGGCGATGATCTTTGCATCATCAATGGGGATGGGAGAGGTTGCAGAGGATTGGAGGATTGCAGATGTTGTCCCATTATTCAAGAAAAGGAGTAGAGATAGCCCAGGAATTATAGACGAGTGAGTCTTACTTCAGCAGTTGGTAAATTGATGGAGAATATCCTGAAAGGCAGGATTTATGAACATTTAGAGAGGGATAATATGATTAGGAAGAGTCAGCATGGGTTTCTCAAAGGCAGGTCGTGCCTTACGAGCCTGATTGAATTTTTTGAGGATGTGAGTAAACACATTGATGAAGGAAGAGTAGTAGATATAGTGTATATGGATTTCAGCAAGGCATTTGACAAGGTACCCTATGCAAGGCTTATTGAGAAAGTATGGAGGCATGGGATCCAAGGAGACATTGTTTTGTGGATCCAGAACCGGTTTGCCCCAGAAGGCAAAGAGTGGTTGTAGACGGGTCATATTCTGCATGGAGGTCAGTCACCAGTGGTGTGCCTCAGGGATCTGTTCTTGTACCCCTACTCTTCGTGATTTTTATAAATGATCTGGATGAGGAAGTGGAGGGATGGGTTAGTAAGTTTGCTGATGACACAAAGGTTGGGGGTGTTGTGGACAGTGTGGAGGGCTGTCAGAGGTCACAGCGGGACATTGATAGGATGCAAAACTGGGCTGAGAAGTAGCAGATGGAGTTCAACCTGGATAAGTGTGAGGTGGTACATTTTGGTAGGTCAAATATGATGGCAGAATATAGTATTAATGGTAAGACTCTTGGCAGTGTGGAGGATCAAAGGGATCTTGGGGTCCAAGTCCATAGGACACTCAAAGCTGCTGCGCAGGTTGACTCTGTGGTTAAGAAAGCATACGGTGCATTGGCCTTCATCAATCATGGGATTGAGTTTAGGAGCTAAGAGGTAATGTTGCAGCTACCGTATATTGGACCCTGGTCAAACCCCACTTGGAGTTCTGTGCTCAAATCTAGTCGCCTCACGATAAGAAGGATGTGGAAACCATAGAAAGGGTGCAGAGGAGATTTACAAGGATGTTGCCTGGATTGGGGAGCATGCCTTATGAGAATAGGTTGAGTGAACTCAGCCTTTTTTCCTTGGAGCGACGGAGGATGAGAGGTGACCTGATAGAAGTGTATAAGGTGATGATAGGCATTGATTGTGTGGATAATCAGAGGCTTTTTCCCAGGGCTGAAATGGCTAGCACGAGACGGCACAGTTTTAAGATGCTTGGAAGTAGGTACAGAGAAGATGTCAGTGTTAAGTTTTTTACGCAGAGAGTGGTGAGTGCGTGGAATGGGCTGCCGGCGACGGTGGTGGAGGTGAATACGATAGGGTCTTTTAAGAAACTCCTGGACAGGTACATGGAGCTCAGAAAAATAGAGGGCTATGGGTAAGCCTAGGTAATTTCTAAGGTAAGGACATGGTTGGCACAGCTTTGTGGGCCGAGGGGCCTGTGTTGTGCTGTAGGTTTTCTATGTTTCTAACTTTCTGCAGCCGCTTGCAGCCATGCATTGGAGCCACTGAACCAAGCAGCGCTGCAACCAGTCAGAATGCTCTAAACCATACTGTACATCTGCAGAAACTTGCTACAGCCTTTGGTGACATACCAAATCTCCAAAAACTCCTAATGAAGGAGAGCTGTTGACATGTCTCCTTCATTATTGCACCAATTGGCTGGGTTAGCCCTAATGCAGATCATAGGACCGTAAAACATAGGAGCAGAATCTGTTCATTCGACCCATCAAGTCTACTCCACCATTCCATCATGGCTGACTTATTATCCCTCTCAACCCCATTCTCTTCTGGTCTTCCCATAATTTTTGAGGCCTTTACTAATCAAGAAATTATCAACCATCATTTTAACTATACCCAATGACTTGGCCTCCACAGCCATCTGTGGTAATGAATTCCACAAATTCACCTCCCTCTGGCTAAAGGAATTCCTCCTCATCTGTATTCCAAAAGGGCATCCCTCCATTCTGAGGTTGCATCTTCTGGTCTTAGACTCCCCCACCAAAACTTGGGTCCAAAACTGCTCAAAATACTCCAAGTGAGGCCTCGCCAGTGCTTTATAAAGCTTCAACTTTACATCATTGCTTTTATATTCCAGTCCTCTCGAAATGAATGCTAACATTGCATTTGATTTCCTCATCACCAACTCAACCTGCAAGTTAAAAATAAAGGCATCCGTTAGCCTTGCAAGACCATGGCTCTGCGCCTGGAAAGTCTTCACTCTCCAGGGCGCAGGCCTGGGCAAGGTTTTATGAAAGACCAGCAGTTGCCCATGCTGCAAGTCTCCCCTCTCCACGACACCAATGTTGTCCAAGGGAAGGGCATTAGGACCCATACAGCTTGGCACCAGTGTCGTCGCAGGGTAATGTGTGATTAAGTGCCTTGCTCCAGGACACAACATGTTACCTCGGCTGGGGCTCGAACTCACGACCTTCAGGTCACTAGTCCAATGCCTTAACCCCTTGGCCACGTGCCCACACAACCTGCCAATTAACCTTTAGGAAATCCTGCACCTCATATATGTGAACCTCTTCTGAACCCTCTCTAATACCAGCACATCCATTCTTAGATAAGGGCCCCAAAACTGCTCACCATACTCCAAGTGTGGGCTGACCAATGCCTTGTAAAGTCTCAGCATTACATCCTTGCTTTTATATTCTAGTAAAAGAGCAAGACCATTTAGAAGTTGGATCAGGACGCCCAGAAAGTGGTGAGCCTGTGGAATTCTCTAACACAAAAGGAAATGGAGGCCGACATTAAGTATATCTAAGAAGAAAGTAGATATATTTCCTAATGCTAAAAGAAGCTTCATTTATGAGGAGAAGGCTGGTGCAAATGAATAATCAACCTTGAAGATATAGAACAAAGGAACAGACCTGAAGGGCCGAATGCCCTGGAGCAGTTCCTTCTTTCCTGCTGATTTAAGTTTGGAGATTGTTTATTGTCATTCTTCAGTACATGATTGTAAAGGAGAAAAAAATTATTTTTACTCTGGGTCTGAAGAGGTATAAAAAACACAATAAGCATAACGAAAATGATAAAAAAAGAACAAAAAGCGATCACAATAAGTAACATGACTGGTGTCTCGTAGAATTATGAAAAGACAATCAGAAGTTTGTTCTCTGGAGAGATGATGATGCTGTAAAGCTCTCCCAGTGCGTCCTTGGCATTAGTGTGTGGGAGAACCTCTCTGTCTCCAATGTCCCTCAGTGATGGGGCATTTGGATCTCCTATCTCCTGGTTTGAGTCCGTGGCAAAGTTTAATTGTTAATTGTCTCTATTCCTCTTATAGGTGGCATGGTAGCGTAGCAGTCATCATAACACTTTACAGCACCAGCGACGTGACTTCCATTCCCTCCACCGTCTATGAGGAGATTATACATTCTCTCCATGACCATGTGAGTACTCTGTCGGTTCTCCGGTTTCCACCCACATTCCAAGGATGTTCGGATTAGTGGACAAATAATCTCATGGGTATAATTGAAAACAAATTTATGAAAAGTATTGGATACGGCCCGGCCCATCATTGGTAAAACCCTCCCCACCATTGAGCACATCTGCATGGAGCACTGTCTCAGGAAAGCAGCATCCATCATCAGGGAACCCCCACCTCCCAGGCCATGCTCTTTTCTCACAGCTGCCATCAGGAAGTAGGTACAGGAGCCTCAGGACTCACACCACCAGGTTCAGGAACAGTTATTACCCCTCAACCATCAGCATATTGAACCAGAGGGGATAATTTCACTCAACCTCACATGCCCCAACACTGAACTATTCCCACAACCTATGGAGTCAACTTCAAGGACTCATTATCTCACGTTCTCAATCTTTATTGTTTATTGATTTATTATTGTTACTTTTTCTCTCTTTTTGGTATTTGTGCAGTTTGTTGTCTTTTGCACATTGGTTGTTTGTCCATCCTGTTGAGTGAAGTCTTTTAATGATTCTACTGTGTTTCTTTGTATTTACTGTGAATGCTTGGAAGCAAACAAACGGCTGGTTTGTATATGGTGAAAATAAACTTACTCTGAACTTTGAACTAATTGGGTGGCATTGGCTCATTGGCCTGGAAGGGTCTGTTTTGGTGCTAAATAAAAATAAAGATAACGCCCCTCTGAAATATCTTGTAAGGGCCTGCTGTGTTGAAGGCAAGGCATGGCCTCAGTACTAGACACTGTTGTTATGAACGCTTAAAAATAGGTTGCTGATCGACAGGAACTGACAGTTACCGACTATCCGCCACTTGAACTAAATCATCAGACTGAAAAGATTTGATAGACTGCGCAGCACAGTCAGTTACCACATTGCATCTGTGGGTTTCAATTTAGCGAAGACTATTAGGAAGAAAGTCTCTTCTCTCTGACTGCTATCAAGGTCAAATTTGAAGAAGTCTCAGCCTAGGTGCCTGCCAATCCATCAGTTTCTGAGAGAGCTTGTAATCCGTGTGGAAATGAAACTATCTTGCAGTGGAAGAAGCATGTTTTGAAATTAGGTAGGGCTTAATAGAGGCAACCGTTCAATCCCCGGAACCGATCTAAGCAGCATATATGGAAATGTGTCCTGTCCCCTGAAGCAGACTTGTCCTGTGATGACAACAGCCAGAAAATAAGCATCTCCATTTATACAGCGACTTTTAATCCAGTCCTATTATCCAGATGAAAAATACAGCAATCCAGATAGCAAGACAATTCAGTGAGTGCATTGTACAAATCCTCGACTATCTCTAACCTCGTGAACTCCAGTCCGAAATCTCGGAGAATGACAAAGCTTTTAAATGAGCCTCTGATTTAAACCAGGAAGCCTCCCACACAATATTAACAAAACACTTTGTTATTTGCTCGGCATGCGAGGGCTTAAAACTGGAAGAGGTGGCAGATCAGTTAGTTTGTTTTGTGTTGGCTTTCAAGAGATGTATTATTAACTGTGGAGCTGTATATTCATATAAAACATATACCATAGAAAAATGCAGCACAGGACCAGGCCTTCGACTGATAATATCTGTGCCAAACACAATGCCAAATTAAACTACTGTAAATCTCTTCTGCCTTGTGAGCAGTTTTGGGCCCCTTATCTAAGAAAGGAAATGCTGCCATTGGAGAGGGTCCAGAGGAGGTTCACACAAATGATCCCATGAATTAAAGGGTTAGCATATAAGGTGTGTTTGATGGCTTTGAGCCTGTACTTGCTGGAGTTTTGAAGAATTGGAAGGGATCTCATTGAAACCTATTGAATATTGAAAGGCCTAGATTGAGAGAATATGGAGAGGATGTTTCCTATAGTCGGAGAGTCGAGGACCAGAGGGCACAGCCTCAGAGTAGGGGGATGTCCCATTGGAAGAGAGGTGAGGAGGAATTTCCTTAACCAGAGGTTGCTGAATCTGTGGAATTCATTGCTACAGACGGCTGTGGAGGGCAAGTCATTGAGTATATTTAAAGCAGAGATTGATAGGTTCTTGATTAGTCAAAGTGCCAAAGGTTAAGGGGAGAAGGCAGGAGAATGAGATAATAAATCAGCCAAGATGGATTGGTAGAGTAGACCCAATGGGTTGAATGGCCCAGTTATGGACTTATATCTTACCATGTTATGGTCACGATCCACATTCCTCCATTTGCTGTATATTCGTGCATAATCGAAAAGCTTCTTAAACACCAGTATCATGTCTGCTTTCTCCACTACATCTGGCCCCTCCCACTCCCTGTGTAATAGGTTTGCCTCATGTATCTTCTTTAAACTCCCCCCATCTCATCTTAAATATATGTCCTCTAGAACTTAGCATTTCTACCCTAGAAAAGATTGTTTGTCTACCTTATCTCTACAGTTCTATTTTATAAAGTTCAATCAGATCTGCCCTCAGCCTCCAGCACTCTAGAGAAAATAACCCAATCTGTCCACCCTTTACCATAGTCTCCATATCCTTCCCGTCTAGTTACTTCTCCAAACTGCTCCTGAATGTAACAATTGAACCTACATCAGGGACTTGAGCTGGCAGCTCGTTCTACACTTACACCACACTCAGTGAAGAATGTTCCTCAAAACCCTCAGGTTCCCCTTAAATATTTCACCTTTCACCCTAAAACCATGACCTCTAGTATTCTGGTCTCACCCAATCTCAGTGGGAAAAGCCTGCCTATACCTCTCAGAATTTTGTCCATCTCTGTGAGATCTCCTCCCATTCTCCTAACCCATTCAACCTTTCCCTAAATCTTAGCCCATTAAGTCATAGTCATAGAAAAGTTCAGCACAGAAGCAGGCTCTTTGGCCCATCTAGTCCATGCTGAACCATTTAATATGCCTAGTCCCATCGAACTGCACAGGGACCATAGCCCTCCATTCCCTACCATCCATGTACCTACCCAAACTTCTCTTAAACATTGAAAGTGAGCTTGCGTGCACCACTTGCATGCAGCTCATTCAGACAACATCTTTGCAAGTTTCCTCTGCACTCTTTCAAGCTTATTGATATCTGGTAGGTAGTACCGGAACTGCACAAAATACTCCAAATTCGACCTCATCGTCTCATAGAACTTCAACATAACCTCCCAACTCCTGTATTCAATGCCCTGATTAATAAAAGCCAATGTGCTAAAAGCTTTCTTTATGACTCTATCTACCTGTGATGCCACTTTCAAGGAATAATGGATCTGAATTCCCAGATCCCTGTGTTCTGCTGCACTCCTCATGGCCGTACAATTACAGGAATCATGCTGGCTTGACATTTCTGACTATCATTTATCTTGTAAGGGGCAGATAAAGCTAGATGGAAGAGTTACAAGTTAGTCATCATGTTGCCATGGGCAACCAAGCAACCATGGCCACCACGACTCTTAGAGACATAAGGAAATTGCTGCCACTTTCAAACAAAATGAATTGCAATTCAAAAGCTATTCTTTGAGTAAGTATTTAGAGCCACGAAGTAGCAAGATCCTATCATTCCAAATTTAAGTGAAGCTGGAGCCAGTCTCAAGCATTGTGGTATGAACAGATCAAACACACAGCTGTTTCTGTTTTAAATCCCTACCATGCCAACTTTCAAACTTTCTGTACACCATTCAGCTATTTCATGTTCTGCATGGGTTTGACCAACGTAATTTGAAGAGCAGTGCTCACAATAACATAATCAACAGTGTGTGGTCTTTTGCCATTGGACCTAATCCTGTACTTGAATCAGCATAAGCCATAAAGCAACATGAATAGGAAATAAGAACAGCAAATACTCCAAATACCCAGGGAGTCAGGCAGTATCTGTAAAGAGAGAAGTGGAGCTCGCCTTTAAGGTCAGTGGCCATTTACCAGTAAGGGATGAGGGGCTTCTACAGGGAACAAAGAGAAGGGCTTTAGCCTTTCTGAGGATTAAGTTACATCCCACTGCCTCAGGAAAGCAACCAATAAAGTTGCCCACCAGATAGTTTCTCGTCGCTCTCCCTCTCACTTCCATCTGGCTAGAGGTATAAAAGCCTGAAAGCATGGACCAGCAGGTTCAAGGAAAGCTTCTATCTAGCTGTTATAAGGCTCTTAAACAGACCTCACATACAATACAGATGAACTCTAGGACAGAATGGTAGGTGTAATGCTATTACAGTGTCAACAATCACGGATCGGAGTTCAATTCCTGCCACAGCCTGTAAGGTGTTTGTGTGACTGCATTGGATTCCTCTGGGTGCTCTGGTTTCCTCCCACATTCCAAAGACATGTAGGTCGTAGGTGTGTTATGTTGGTGCTGGAAGCATGGTGACACTTGCAGGTTGCCCCAGTACAAACCTCACTGATTTGATTCAGTGCAAAATGATGCGCTTCACTTACAAACATGAGAAAGTCTGCAGATGCTGGAAATCCAGAGCAACTCGCACAAAAATGCTGAAGAAACTCAGCAGGCCGGCCAGCATGGAAATTAATAAACAGTTAGTCTTTCAGGCCGAGGCCCTTCGTTAGGACTGAGAACGAAGGGGGAAGATGCCAGAATCAAAAGTTGGGGGGGAGGGTTGGAGGCTTGCTGGAAGGTGATAAGTGAAGCTATGTGGGTGGCTAAGGTCAAGGGCTGGAAAAGGAGGAATCTGATAGGAGAGGGGAGTGGACCACAGCAGAAAGGGAAGGGGGAGGGGACCCAAGTGGAAGTGATAGGCAGGTGAGAAGAGGTAAAAAGTCAGAGTGGGGAATCTTAACAGATTCTTTCTTTGCCTGTGACCTTCTAGCAAATTCTTTACCCTCGCCTGAAACATCAACTGTTTATTCTTTTCCATAGATGCTGCCTGACCTGCTGAGTTCCTCCAGTGTTTTGAGTGTGTTCCAATGCATTGCACTCCATGATTTGATGTACGCTTGACAAGTAAAGCTAATCTTTCATCTTTAACCTCCTGTTCTCTCAGTCTACTTCATCACGGACCTTGTCCCTTCAACTTCAGATTCAGATTTATTAATTAAGTATACAGCAAAACATACAGTAAAATACATAATTTGTGTTCACAACCAATGCAATCTAAGGATGCCTTCCAGAAAGGTAACAATATGCTCAAAGTAACGGCTTCTATGTGGTCAACCAAAGGGGTTTTTGCCTTTTTAAGCATACTTTTATGATCTCACACCCTGCTAGACATTAAGAACTTAAACTACTACAGATCTACCCATCAGCGAGTTGCTCGCTGGTGGAGAAACTAAAGGAGTTGGACTTGGTGCAGACCATGCTGCTGCCTGCATCAGACAAAGTCAGCGTGCAGAGGCAGTGTGTAGTTTTAACAGTGAGTGATTGTCTTAGCTGCTTTCCTTGTGATCGCAAGACCCTGTTGGACACTGGGGGTGTGGAATGCTGCAAGTCCAATTCATTAGTTTATTGGTGAACAACTGGGGCAGATGATGGTGGAGCTACGTGGACTTTGGGGTAGAAAGGACTCAGCCTCAAGCCGTGGTGTTGCCATTTTGTGGTTGCCCAGCGGGAGGTGACGGAGTCGGGTGCCCCACTGGAGTGCAGGAGGCTTCGTGTTCATGCTGGAGTCAGTGCTACCTCCCTCCAGCGTTTGCTCTGCAGAAGACAAGCTGTATTGTATTCAACTGCAGACTGCTGCAACATTCATGGACTCAGGGATTTGGACTATATATATTTTTTGTGTAACTGTATTTTACTGCTATCTTATATGTGCTATATGTGCCTTGTGCTGTGTAATGTTGGTAGTGTTGTATTGACTGTTGAAGTAGGTGGGCTACAGCAGTGAAAGACCATGAACATACACTCACTGGCCACTTTCGTCGTCGTGACTATCCCTCAAGGTCGAGGATGATGGTCTTCATTCTGAAGAAGTGGCCCACGGAGTGAAGACGCCTGTGCCTGTATTTGTTTAACGTGTACTTGATGTTGCACTCCAAGAAGCACACGATACTTCACAAATCAACCAACTGATTCCAATGGCATGGAAACCATGACGATTGGAGCTGATGGATTTGTTGCAGCCTTCATCCGCCTTCACAGCCGTTGAGTTCGAAGTAACTTCGTCCGCCTGTTCCATCGTTGAGGTCTTGGTTGGATTGTTCTTTGTCAGGGACCTCACCCTTGACCTTACTGCCATGGGTGACCCTACCAGGAGCATAGCTCCAGATGGCATTGCTCTCGGGATCACAGGACCACACAAGCTTCTCCACCACGACAAGGTGACAATCTATGGAGGAGGTACAGGAAATAGCTAATAAAGTGGCCACTGAGTGTACATAGCTACAGATCTAGAGCTAGAAGGTGGTATAAAGCTGAGTGGTTCTTTTGCAGAATATACAGATGTGGGCACATGGCCAAGTGGTTAAGGCATTGGACTAGCGACCTGAAGGTCGTGAGTTCGAGCCCCAGCTGAGGGAACATGTTGTGTCCTTGAGCAAGGCACTTAACCACATCCTGCTCTGTGACAACACTGGTGCCAAGCTGTATGAGTCCTAATGCCCTTCCCTTGGACAACTCTGGTGTCGGGGAGAGGGGAGACTTGCAGCATGGGCAACTGCTGGTCTTCCATACAACCCTGCCCAGGCCTGCGCCCTGGAGAGTGAAGACTTTCCAGGCACAGATCCATGGTCTCACAAGACAAACGGATGCCTTTAAATTTTACAGATGTGACGAGTCAAATCTCATCCTTCCATGTTGCAAGATGTTTCAGAATTCTTTAACTCAATGTGATGAACATCACTTGAACCCATTCTGAATACTGAGGAAATGTTATGCTGACAGGGTCTGATTGCAGTTACAGTAAGACTGCAGGTGGCTTGGTTTTGTTTTATTTTGAATGCTTGTTAAATATCAATCTGCCCTGTGTGAAAGAATATGTTTATTCATCTTAATAGGAAAGATCTTCAAGGAGGTGGCACTTGGCTTTAAGGATAAAATTGACAGCTGGGTCTTGAGTCTGGAATCATAAAGTGATTGAAGAAGAAAACCACATGGCCAATGTTGGCCATTCCACAAGAGAGGCCCTCTTCAATTCTCTATCTGCCAGTTTGCTAGATATTTCTTTACATCAAGCCAGAACATTTTTGAAAACTCTTGTTGAAAATATTTTCTTTTTTCTGTCCTGACAGAGAGCACATCTCAGATCATATCTTGTTGGTTAAAATCAATACATTTCAACCCCACAGACTTCTCTTTACCGGTTACCTCAAATCAAAATCAGAATCAGGTTTATTATCACTGACATATGTTATAAACTCTGTTGTTCTGTGGCAGCAGTACAGTGGAATAAATAAAAATAATATAATTACAATGAGAAATATATACTGTATATATATAAAAAATTAAACCAGCAGTGCAAAAAGAGAACAAAAATAGTGAGATCGTAAATATGGAAAATTCTGCAGGTACTGGAAATAGAAAGCAAGACACAAAACGCCACAGGAGCTCAGCAGGTCAGGCAGCATCTATGGAAATGAATAAAAAGTCAATGTTTCAGGCTGAGATCCTTCTTCGGGACTGGAAAGGAAGGGGGAAAAGCCAGAATAAAAAGGTGGGAGAAGGGGAAGGGGGATAGCTAAAAGGTGATAGGTGAAGCCAGACAGGTGGGAAATGTAAAGGGCCGGAGAAGAAGGAATCTGATCGGGGAGGAGAGTGGACCCTAGGAAAAAGGGAAGGAGGAGGGAACCCAAGGGGTGCTGATCGGCAGGTGAGAAGCAGTAAGAGGCCAGAGTGGGGAGCAGAAGAAGAGGGGAGAAGGTTGGATTTTGTTTTTACTGAGGAGAAATTGATATTTATGCCATTGGTTTGGAAATATGTAGTAATGTAGTGTTCGTAGGTTAATTCATTGTCCATTCAGAAATCTGATGGCAGAGAAGAAAAGCTGCTGGTAAATTGTTGAGTGTGTGTCTTTAGGCTCCTGTAGTTCCTCCCTGGTGGTAGTAATAAGAAGACAGTACATTCTGTGTGATGTAGGTCCTTAATGATGGGTGCCACCTTTTTGAAGCATTGTCTTGTGAAGATGTCCTTGATGCCGGGGAGGCTAGTGCCCATGATGGAGCTGGCTGAGTGTGAAACCAGCTTTAGGGTTTTCCGATCCTGTGCAATGATCCCTCCATACTAGACAGTGATTCAATGAGATAGAATGCTCTCCCTGATACATCTGTAGAAATTGCTAGAATCCCTGGGAGTCCTTGGTGACATACCAAATCTCCTCAAATTCCTAATGAAATACCTGCCTTCTCGTTACCAGCCTTCTAAGCAACGAATCAGATTTGTTTTAAGTGCTCCCTTGAATCTTGAATTGAACTGGGCAGTACGGTCGAGCTGCAGCTGGCATAATGCTTGCAGTGCCAGGGATTGTGGTTCAGTTCCTGCTGCTGTGTGTTAGGAGTTTATACTTTCTCCCCATGACCACATGGGTTTCCTCTAAGTGCTTCAGCTTATTCCCAATTTCCAAAAACGTACAGGGTAGTGAGGATTAGAAAGTTGTGAGGATGCTACGTTGCTTGCGGGCTGCCCCCGCCATATCCTTGACCATTGATGCAAACAACCATTTCACTGGATGTTTCGATGTATGTGACAGATAAAGGCACAGTACAGGCCCTTCAGTCCATGATGTTGTGCCAGCCTTTTAACCTACATTAAGATCAATCTAACCCTTTCCTCCCACTTAACCCTCCATTTCTCTTTCATCCATATGCCTGCCTTAAATCTCCCTGTTGTACCTTCCTCCACCACCACCCTTGGCAGTACATTCCATACCCTTACCAGCCTCTGTGTGTAAAACCTACCTCTGATGTTATCTCTGTAATTTCCTCCAGTCGTATCAAAAGTATTCCCTCTTGCATGTAGTGGCTTAAATAATTGCCATTAAGATCAGAGAACAACTCAACCCTACCATATATATTTTGTTTAGAACTGAAGGAATGACTGTGTTGAACACCAGAAGGCTATTCCTGCTTCTATTCCTCAAGTTTTCAATTATGTTCAAGCAAGACTTTCTCTTGTGTATAATATGTGGAACGACAATAGTTATGCTTTTTTTTTATCTTAGTTTTTTCAGTCAAAAACCTAAGGACATAGGTTTAAGTTGAGAGGGTATAGATTTGAAAGGAGTTTGAAGCATAAATTCTTCACATAGAGATGTTGGTGGGTATGTGCAATGAGCAGCTGGACAAAGTGGTAGATGTTTAAAAGATATTACAAATGTTTAAAAGACAGGTATGTTGTTTTAGAGGGATACGGGCAAATGTAGGAAAATGGAACTTGGATTGATAGACAACTTGGCTGGCATGGGTAAGTTTGGCTGAATGGCCTGTTCCTAATCTGTTTAATTTACTAACTTACTTTATTTGTAGATTTTTTAAAGTTTTTGTATCATTTTTCCTCCCACTTCTGTTAAACTAAATGGTTTACAATTCCCTGCACATGCTCAGATCCCCTAGTTAAATATAGGCATTACACTTAGCTCCCACCAGTCCACCAAAATTACAGTTTCTCTAACCAATTATCAAAGCTGTGTAGTACTAACTCCACTCTTTCTTCTCGAGTTTCTCTCAAAATTGACTTTTCTCAAAGTTTTCTTTTTTACTTCATGGATTTCTTGCTCAGCTTCCAAGATATTGACATGAATTTGGGCCTATACTCTCTGGAGTTTAGAAGAATGAGGGAGATCTCATTGAAACCTAATGAATATTTTAAGACTTAGATAGAGTGGATGTGGAGAGGATGTTTCTGATAGTGAGAGAGTCTAGGACCAGAGGATAGAGGGATGTCCCTTTAGAACAGAGATGAGGAGGAATTTCTTTAGCTAGTTAGTGGCAAATCTGTGGAATTTTTTGTCACAGACCACTGTACAGACCAATTCACTGGGTATATTTAAAGTAAAGGTTGATAGGTTCTTGATTGTAAAGCAATCAAAAGTTACGGGGAAAAGCCAGAAGAATGGGGTTGAAAGGGATAATAAGTCAGTCATGATGGAATGGCGGTGCGGAGTTGATGGGTGGAATGTCTTAATTCTGCTCCTATGCCATAGAGTTATAGTGAAGTATAACTCCATGCTGAATCATTTAAACGGCATATTCCCATCGACCTGTACCAAGACCATAGCCCTCCATACCCCTTCTGTCCATGTGTCTTTCCAAACTTCTCTTAAACATTCAAATTCAGCTCACATACACCACTTACCCTGGCAACTCATTCGCACTCTCGTGGTCTTATACCACCCACATTTGTACATTCTAATACAACCAAATGGTGACATATTCCTATGGGATTACGCTTTTGCTCTTTGATCAGGTGAAAATCTCAGGATCATAGTTCTTCCTAGAAACAAAGGCAATCTTTGAAAAGGTTGCTAAAAATGTAGTAGTAAATGTTAATAATTCATAACAAGGTAAGTCTATTAATTATTTTGAACAGACTGTCACAGAAACGTACTATCATCTCAAAGTGTTCATTTCAGAAAGGAAAAATCTCTGCTGATTTGATTTAATTAGTGGGCTAGCCTTTGTCGTGTTGATTTTATTAGTCTTCACTAAACATTAATTTTGAGAAAGTAATGAATTAAGTACTACTGGAGTTTGTCATGTGGTATTTGCTCCACTTTCCCCAAGTCTCCCTGGGGATCGCTAGAGTAAGCAGAACATCAAAGACTATATATCATTCACTATTATGAGCAACAAGTATATCCCCGAGTTTGTTCTTATTCAATATCAGCTGTTTGCTGGATTAAATTTAAAACTACATGATAGAAACTACATGAAATTAATCAGCAATTTGCCAAACTGCTCATTTGTACTGGACTCCTGTGATCTTCTCTTCTTTACAATGGTTGAGCACATCTATGTGGAGTGTTGTTGCAGAAAAGCAGCATCCATTATCAAGGACTCTCACCATCCAGGACACGCTCTCATCTCGCTGCTGCCACAGGGAAGAAGGTCCCACACCTCCAGGTTCAGGAACAGTTATTACCCCTCAACCATCAGGCTCCTGAAGCTGAGGGGGTAACTTCACTCACCCCATCATTGAACTGTTCACACTGAACTAGACTCACTTTCAAGGACTCTTCATCTCATGCCCTTGATATTTATTGTTTATTTATTTATTATTATTGTTATTATTATGATTTCTTTTTTCTTTCTTTTTAAAATTGCATTGTTTGTTGTCTTTTACAGTCATTGTTTATTTGTCCTGTTAGTTGCGGTCTTTCACTGATAATATCATGTTTCTTGTATTTACTGTGAATGCCCAGAAGAAAACGTATCTCACAATTGTATACGATGCCATTTACGTACGTTGATAAAAATTTACTTTGAAATTTGCTTCTTGGACCATAGGACATAGAAGCAGAATGAAGCCATTCAGCTCATCGAGTCTGCTTCGCCATTAAGGCTCATTTATTATCCCTTCAATCCCATTCTCCTGCCTTCTCTCCGTAGCCTTTGATGCCCTGATTAATCAAGATCCTATCCACCTCTACCTTAAATATACCCAATGACTTGGTCTCCACAGCCGTCTGTGTCAACGAATTCGACAGACTCATCACCCTCTGACTAAAGACATTTTTCCTCATCTCTGTTCTAAGTGAATGTCCTTCAATTCTGAATTTGTGTCCTCTGGTTCTAGACTCCCCTTTTACAGGAAGCATCCTATCCAATTCCACTTTAACCAGAACTTCTAATATTTTAATACGATCACCCTCATTCTTCTAAACTCCAATGATTACATTCGCAGAGCCATCAAACATTCCCTTTCATTCCTGGGATCATTCTTGTGAACCTCCTTTGAACCTTCTCCAATGCCAGCACATCTTTTTTTTAGATAAGGGATCCAAAACTGCTCACAATAGTCCAAGTAAAGTCTCAGCAATGCCTTATAAAGCCTGAGCATTACATCATTGTTTTTGTATTTTAGTCCTCTCAAAATGAATGCTAACATTGCATTTGCCTTCCTCACCACGTCCTTATCCCTCTCAACCCCATGGTCCTGCCTTCTCCCTGTAACCATTGACCCTTGACTAATCAAGAACCTATCAAACTCCATTTAAAATATACTGAATGACCACCCTTTGGTGAAAGAAATTCTTCCTCATCTCTATTCAAAGTGGATGTTCCTCCATTCTGAGGCTGTGCCCTCTGGTCCTAGGCTAACCCACTGTAGGAAAATGTTTCCTACATTTTCTGCACATCCACTCTATCCAGGTCTTATACTAGGGGAATAAAAGAGTAAATAGCTGTTCAGCTCAGGGTGTCATAGCAATGAAGTGCTGTTGAATTACATCAACATTGCAGGAAGCAAGAGGGTTTACAGGCAGGTCTTTGTATCAATGGTGCTGGGGTAGAGATGTTTGTTCTCAAGTGTATATATGACCAACAACCTACCCTGAATCAACAAAGTAGACACTACGGCCAAGAAAACATACTAGCACCACTACTGTCTCAGAAGGCACTTTGGTAGAAGAAATAAAAGGGTAGACTATTTTCTAATTGAAGAGAAAATTTAAAAACCTGAGGCACAAGAAGACTTGGGAGCCCTTGTGCAGAATTCCCTAAAGGTTAATTTGCAGGTTGAATCAGTGGTCAGGCTGCTGCATAGCCCAAGTCTTAATGCATATTTAAGGCAGAAGTTGATAGATTCTTGATTGGTCAGAGCATGAAGGGATACAGGGAGAAGGCAGGAGATTGGGCTATGAGGGAAAATGGATCAGCTATGATGAAATGGTGGAGCAGACTCAATGGGCCAAATGCCCTGATTCTGCATAAGGTATTATGGTCTAAGGCTAAGGATATTCACTATATCCCCAATGATGTCCACCAATTTTTACAAAGAATACATCCTTTCCAGGTGTACCATGGCTTGGTATGGCAACTGGTCGGCCCAAGACCCTAAGACATTGTAGAGAGTTGTGGACACAGTCCAGTCCATCACAAAAACCAGCCACCCTCTATGACTGGAAAGCAGCCAACATATTTTAGGTCCCCTCTCACCCCAGAAATTCTCTCTTCTCCCCCCTCCCCTCAGGCAGAAGATGGAAAAACTTAAGAACACACACCACCAGATTCAAGGAGAACCCTTATCCAGCTGTTTTAAGACTCTTCAATGGATATCCCATACATTAAAAGAGAAACTCACGATCTCCCAGTTGGTCATCATGGCTCTTGCACCACCTACCTGCCTTTTTCAGATAACCCTTCATTCCTTTAGTACAGCACAGAAACAGGCCATTCGGCCCACAATGTTGTGCTGAACCAACTAAAAAGTAAATTAAAAACACCCAAACACGAATCCTTCCTACCGACACAAAGACCATCTCCCTCCATCTTCCTCGCATTCATGTGCCTATCTAAACATCTTTTGAAAGCCTCGAATATATTTGCGTCTACCACCATATCAAATATCCATGAGTGGATCATCCATGAGTTCATCAATCATCTGAGTGAAAAACTTACCCCTCACATCCCCTTTGAATCTACTCCCTCTCGCTTTTAATGCATGCCCTCTGGTATTAGACATTTCTACCCTGGGAAAAAAAAGATACTCCCAACCTAACTCCATCTATGCCTCACACAATCTTATAAACCTCTATCTGATCTCCCCCTCAGTCTCCAGTGTTCTAAAGAAAGCAACCCAAGTTTGTCCAGCATCTCATGATAACTACGTCCTCTAATCCAGGCAGCATCCTGGTAAACCTCTTCCGCACCCTCTACAAAGCCCCGACATCCTTCCCATAGTGGGGCAACCAGAACTGCATGCAGTACTCCAGATGTGGCCTAACCTGAGTTTTATAAAGTTGCAACATAACCTCTTGTATGCAAAGATCTAACTGTGACTTAGAGGCAGTTAATGAGGTAGCTTCTACTCTTTCTTTGGACAGAAAATTCCACAGATTCTCTGGGAAAAGCAGCTCCTCCTCATCTCCTTCCTAGGAGAGGTTTAGAGGGCCAAATGCGGGCAGAGGGACAACATCGGGCAACAGTCAGAATGGACATGTTGTATTGAATGGCCTGCTTCCATAATCTAGCGTTCTAAGACTTTGACTTTATGACCCAGTGTTTAAAGTCAGGAGCTGGATTTGAACCCACAACCAACTGAGGGCACACAGTTATTCCATCAACAGCTGGCACAAAGCTATTCCATCACGATGGGTTACTCCTAAGACTCAAATATCTCTCACATATCGGGAGGGTTGGAGTTCAGAGTTCAGAGTTCAATTTCGGCGCTGTCTGTAAGAAGTTGGAACATTCTCCCCATGACCACAATGGTTTCCTCCAGGTGCTCCAGTTTCCTCCCACAGTCCAAAGATGTACCAGTTAGTAGGTTACATAGTCATTGTAATTAGGCTCGGGTGAAATACAGGAGCTGATGGATGGCACAGCTCGTTGGGCCAAAAGGGTCTGTTCCATGCTGTATCTCTAACCTAAACTAAATATCACTTAAATCCTTCAGTAACTTCTTACACCAGAAAGATGAGGCCCTTAATGTTACCATCCCATCTGTTCTCTGTTTCTCCAAGCTGTCTGTACAATACATTGAATGACTTCAGTGTGATGTGGTTAAACCCAAAGTACACACTGAGCTTGCGCTCACGCTAGCTCCTTTCAAAATCTTTCAGATTAAGTTAGTAAGATTCTATTTATCCATACTTACTAAGAGTCTTAATGCCTAGGTTCCTTAAGGTTGTTATAGCCATGGGTGGTAACGGGGACAATCTCCCACTACCTATTAAACGTTACCAATGATGTGTGCCTCAAATAGCCTCTGACAACCAAGTCCAGCTCCTGGCATTCATGTGTGGCTTGGCTACTGAGCCGTTTCTGCTGACAGAAGAAGGGGCAAGATTTACTGGCGCCTTAAAACCAGTCGCTTCGAGCAGATGGGGCTTGTCAGCCGCAGTTGGCAGCTCATTTAGGAGAAGGAAAACTCTGATCTTAGACCTCCACTGCCTTGCGGCTATACTCACTCATGGGGAAGGCTTCGGGAGAAAACGCTGAGGGAAAAATCTGGAACTGGAGTCCCTGAGGCAGTCCTATATTAAGTTCAAAGCTGACTGCCAACTCCTGAGATGCTGCTGGTGCCAAACTGTATAGGGCTCTGCTGTTCCTTTGGGTTCATCAGATGTGTGGAGAGTGGGAGCTTGCTACGAGGGCAACAGCTCGCTCTCCATCTTATACTGCCCAGGCTTGCATATCTAGACCACTAGGATGCAACATCCATGGTTGACCCTGATCAGTTGAGGACAAAATGTTTTTCAAAATTCAGGATTTAAGATTCAAGTTTATGTATCACATATACAACACACCCAAGGATGTGCTGGGGACAGCCCACAAGCATTGCCGCACATTCCAGTGCCAACATTGCATGCCCACAATGCTAGGCAGAACAACGCAAAAGAAATGCTGGTTAGCAGGTTCATTGGTCAATGTCAATTGTCCTGAGATTAGACTGGGGTAAATTCATGAGAGGCTGGGCGACGCAACTCGAAGGGCTGCACTGTATCGTTAAATTAACAGTCAGACCCATAAACCCAGTTCAGGCCCTCCCCTTCGGCCTCCAGCCCCTAGCAGACTCGAACTTGCAAACATTAGGCATTGACTTCCCCAGTGGAATCACAGAGACTCGCAGACTCGGGGCTCCAGCCAGCAGGCCTCGGCTTCTGTATTAAAGACCACAAGGCCATTCAGCCCATTGAGTCTGCTCTGCCATTCCATCATGGCTGATTTATTATGCCTCTCAACCCCATTTCCTTGCCTTCTCTCCGTAACCTTTGATGTCCTTACTACGGTAATCAAGAACCTTTCGACCTCTTTTTTTAACATACCCATTGACTTTACCTCCACATCCGTCCGTGGCAATGAATTCCACAGTTTCACCATCGTCTGGCTAAAGATATTTCTCATCTCTGTCCTAGAGGGATGTCAGTCTATTCTGAGGCTGCACCCTCTGGACCTAGACTCCCTCACTATAGGAAACAACCTCTCCACGTCCTCCCTAACTAGGCTTTTCAATATTTTAAAAACACAAACAACAGGAATTCTGCAGGTGCTGGAAAGTCAAGCAACACACATCAAAGTTGCTGGTGAACGCAGCAGGCCAGGCAGCATCTCTAGGAAGCGGTACTGACGAGGTACTGGTCCTGACGAAGGGTCTCGGCCTGAAACGTCGACTGTACCTCTTCCTAGAGATGCTGCGTTCACCAGCAACTTTTCAATATTTGATAGGTTTCAATAAATGTCCCCTCTTTCTTCTAAACTCCAGTGAGTACAGGCCTGGAGACGTCAAACACTCTTCATGGATTAACCCTTTCATTTTTGAGATCATTCTCGTGAGCCTCCTCTGGACCCACTCCAACGCCAGCACACCTTTTCTTTGATAGGGCCCCAAGGTTGTATGTTGGCAGGTATCCTGAGGCCGTGGAATGTGTAGATGGAGGAGAAGCTGGTTTTTGTGATTGCCATGGCCACATTAACAACTCCTCATTGTTTCTTGGTATGCAGGTCACTGTTTACCTTGCACTTATTTATCAGAAGAACAGAATACTGCTTTGCTTCTTCAGAGAGTTCCTTCACTGTAAACTTCTCAGCGAGGCTCCGAGACCACGAGCAGCAGAGTACAAATGTAAGTCATTGTCTTCACAATGACTGTGCTGTGCAATCTGGTTTACCCTTTTCCTTTGTGTCCTCTAATGAATGCTGGCTGGATATTCTAATTTTGGATGCAGGGGACAAGGCAAAGCCAAGTCGCTCCCAGTGGGATCCTGATGTCTTGAACTGGAAGCCACCACTGGCTGCTCTTCTGACAGCTGGGACCACTTGATGTGACATTTGTGTGTCCTTGATGTTTCAGTTTACTTGGCCCCGCTGCCCAAATCTTCTCCACACTTTTCCACACAGCTGTTTGATCCTTGCAGCCTCTATGGCTTGAATTAGACCTGACAGGACTTTTGAAGAAAGCATTGGCCTTCATAAATCAAAGATTTGAGGACAGGAGTTGCGATGTTATGTTAAAGTAATAGGATATTAGTGAGGTCTAACTTGGAGTATTGTGTGCAGTTCCGATCATCTACCCAGAGAAAAGATATTCACAAGATTTAAAGAATGGAAAGAAAATTTACAAGGATGTTGTCAGGACCTGAGAACCTGAGATGTAGGGAAAAGGCTAAATAGGTTAGGACTTTATTTCCTAGAGCACAGGAGAACGAGGGGAGATTTGATAGAGGTACACAAAATTATGAGGGGGATAGATAGGGTAAATGCAAGCAGGCTTTTTCCACTGAGGTCGGGCAAATCTAGAACTGAAGGTCAGAGATTAAAGTTGAAAAATTACCTATTTAAGAGGAACACGAAGGGGAACTTCTTCGCTCTGAGGGTGGTCTGTGTGTGGAATGAGCTGCCAGCGGAGTGGTAGATGGGGGCTTGATATCAACATTTAAGAGAAGTTCAGGTAAGTACATGGTTGGGAGGTGTATGGAGGGCCACAGCCCAGGTGTGGGTCAATGAGACTAAGCAGAATAACAGTTCCACATGGACTAGATGGGCTGAAGGGGCTTTTTCTGTGCTGTCATGCTATATGATTCTATGAGTATTAAAGCAAGACCTGAGTTATAGAACATAGAACATAGAACATAGAATAGTACAGCACAGTGCAGGCCCTTCGGCCCACAATGTTGTGCCGACCCTCAAGCCCTGCCTCCCATATAAGCCCCCACCTTAAATTCCTCCATATACCTGTCTAGTAGTCTCTTAAACTTCACTAGTGTATCTGCCTCCACCACTGACTCAGGCAGTGCATTCCACGCACCAACCACCCTCCTCTAATATCCCCCTTGAACTTCCCACCCCTTACCTTAAAGCCATGTCCTCTTGTATTGAGCAGTGGTGCCCGGGGAAGAGGCACTGGCTATCCACTCTATCTATTCCTCTTATTGTCTTGTACACCTCTATCATGTCTCCTCTCATCCTCCTTCTCTCCAAAGAGTAAAGCCCTAGCTCCCTTAATCTCTGATCATAATGCATACTCTCTAAACCAGGCAGCATCCTGGTAAATCTCCTCTGTACCCTTTCCAATGCTTTCACATCCTTCCTATAGTGAGGTGACCAGAACTGGACACAGTACTCCAAGTGTGGCCTAACCAGAGTTTTATAGAGCTGCATCATTACATCGCGACTCTAAAACTCTATCCCTCGATTTATGAAATCTAACATCCCATAAGCTTTCTTAACTACCCTATCCACCTGAGAGGCAACTTTCAGGGATCTGTGGACATGTACTCCGAGATCCCTCTGCTCCTCCACACTACCAAGTACCCTGCCATTTACTTTGTACTCTGCCTTGGAGTTTGTCCTTCCAAAGTGTACCACCTCACACTTCTCTGGGTTGAACTCCATCTGCCACTGCTCAGCCCACTCCTGCATCCTATCAATGTCTCTCTGCAACCTTTGACAATCCTCTACACTATCTTCAACACCACCAACCTTTGTGTCATCTGCAAACTTGCCAACCCACCCTTCTACCCCCACATCTAGGTCGTTAATAAAAATCACGAAAAGTAGAGGTCCCAGAACAGATCCTTGTGGGACACCACTAGTCACAATCCTCCAATCTGAATGTACTCCCTCCACCACGACCCTCTGACTTCTGCAGGCAAGCCAATTCTGAATCTACCTGGCCAAACTTCCCTGGATCCCATGCCTTCTGACTTTCTGAATAAGCCTACCGTGTGGAACCTTGTCAAATGCCTTACTAAAATCCATATAGCTCACATCCACTGCACTACCCTCATCTATATGCCTGGTCACCTCCTCAAAGATCTCTATCAGGCTTGTTAGACACAATCTGCCCTTCACAAAGCCATGCTGACTGTCCCTGATCAGACCATGATTCTCTAAATGCCTATAGATCCTATCTCTAAGAATCTTTTCCGACAGCTTTCCCACCACAGACGTAAGGCTCACTGGTCTATAATTACCCAGACTATCCCTACTACCTTTTTTGAACAAGGGGACAACATTCGCCTCCCTCCAATCCTCCGGTACCATTCCCGTGGACAATGATGACATAAAGATCCTAGCCAGAGGCTCAGCAATCTCTTCTCTCACCTCGTGGAGCAGCCTGGGGAATATTCCGTCAGGCCCCCGGGACTTATCTGTCCTAATGTATTTTAACAACTCCAACACCTCCTCTCCCTTAATATCAACATGCTCCAGAACATCAACCTCACTCATATTGTCCTCACCATCATCAAGTTCCCTCTCATTGGTGAATACCGAAGAGAAGTATTCATTGAGGACCTCGCTCACTGCCACAGCCTCCAGGCACATCATTCCATCTTTATCTCTAATCGGTCCTACCTTCACTCCTGTCATCCTTTTTTTCTTCACATAATTGAAGAATGCCTTGGGGTTTTCCTTTACACTACTCGCCAAGGCCTTCTCATGCCCCCTTCTTGCTCTTCTCAGCCCCTTCTTAAGCTCCTTTCTTGCTACCCTATATTCCACAAAAGACCCATCTGATCCTTGCTTCCTAAACCTCATGTATGCTGCCTTCTTCCTCCTGACTAGATTTTCCACCTCACCCATGGTTCCTTCACCCTACCATTCTTTTTTTCCTCACCAGGACAAATTTATCCCTAACATCCCGCAAGAGATCTCTAAACATCGACCACATGTCCATAGTACATTTCCCTGCCCAAGGAGGCTGTCCTCTGTGGTAAACCTTCTTCAAAACTGTCTCATGGCCAACAGTTCCATGTTCATCATGAGAATTATTTCTCATATTTGCCAATTATTACAGCATTCATCTGATGATGGGCCTAGACCAAGCAAACTAATCTGACGTTTGCGATCAAATAGCAAAGTATTTAGTAATTAGCAAATAGTAATTCATTCATTATTGTCATTCTGAGATACAATGGGAAACTTGTTTTGCATGTCATCCATACAGATCAATGCAAAATATCAGTACACTGAGGTACTACAAGGGGAACACAATCACGCAATGCAGCAGATCGTGTTACAGTTATGGAGAAAGTGCAGTGCAGGTGGTCAAAAAAGGTGTAAGAGACGTGGTGAGGTACAGTCCTGTGCAAAAGTCTCAGCTCAGGTGCCCCAGACTTTTTCACACTCATGCATGTCCTGGGCTGTGAGGCTCTTAATGATGGATGTTGCACTTTAGAGGCATAGCCTCCCTCTCCCCTCATTCACCTGCACTCCAAGGAATAAAGTGCGAAGCCATTCAACATTTGCCCTATAACTCAGGTCCTTGAGCCCTGGCGAAATCCTTGTAAAATTTCTCTGCACTCTTTCAATCATGTCGATATTTTTCCTGTAAGTAGATGACCAGAACTGCGCACAATACTCCAAATTAGGCCTTACCAACATCGTATACAACTTAAACATAATATCCTAACTCCTGTACTCTATACTCTGATTTATGACCCTAGCTATGTGAGATTCCATTTGAAAGGAATTATGAATCTGCATCCCCTTGTCCTGACACACTCCACAGTGCCCTACCATCCTCTGTGTAAGTCCTACCCTGGCTGGCCATCTTAAAGCCCAACATCTCACACTTGTCTGCAAAGAGTTCCTATGTTCTCCCCTTGACCACGTGTGTTTCCTCCTACAGTCCAAAGACATACCGGTTAGTAGGTTAATTGGTCATTGTGAATTGTCTCATAATTCGGCTCAGATTGAATCAGAGCATTGTTGGACAGTGCAACACTCACAACACACTGGAGGAACCCAGCAAGTCGGGCAGCATCCATGGAAACGACAAGTCAACGTTTCGGGCCGGAACCCTTCGGCAGGACTGAAGAGGGAGGGGACAGAGGTCCTATAACGAATGTGGGGGGAGGATGGGAAAGAGAAGGCTGGTAGGTTCCAGGTGAAAAACCAATAAGGGGAAAGGAAAAGGGGTGGGAGAGGGGAAGCAGGGCGGGGATAGGCAGGAAAGGTGAAGAAAGAATAGGGGAAAACATAATGGATAGTAGAAGGAGGCGGAACCATGAGAGAGGTGATAGGCAGCTGGGGCAGGGGGCAGAGTGACATAGGGATAGGAGAAGAGAGGGGAAGGGAATTACCGGAAGTTGGAGAGTTCTATGTTCATACCAAGGGACTGGAGACTACCTAGACGGTATATGAGGTGTTGCTCCTCTAACCTGAATTTAGCCTCATCATGGCAGTAGAGGAGGCCATATATGGACATATCTGAATGGGAGTGGGAAGCAGAGTTGAAGTGGGTGGCTACCGGGAGATCCTGTCTGTTGTGGCAGATGGAGCAGAGGTGCTCGATGAAGCGGTCCCCCAATCTGCGTCGGGTTTCACCGACGTAGAGGAGGCCGCACTGGGAGCACCGGATGCAATAGATGACCCCAACAGACTCACAAGTGAAGTGTTGTCTCACCTGGAAGGACTGTTTGGGGCTCTGAATGGTGGCAAGAGAGGAGGTGTAGGGACAGGTGTAGCACTTACGCTTACAGGGGTAAGTGCCAGGTGCAAGATCCATGGGGATGGACGTGTGGATCAGGGAGTCATGGAGGGACAGATCCCTGCGGAAAGCAGAGAGGGGTGGAGAGAGAAAGATGTGCTTAGTGGTGGGGTCCTGTTGAAGGCGGCGGAAGTTGCAGAGGATAATGTGCTGGATCCAGAGGCTGATGGGGTGGTAGGTGAGGACAAGGAGAACTCTGTCCCTGTTGTGGTGGCGGGAGGATGGGGTGAGGGCTGAAGTGCGGGAAATGGAGGAGATGCGGGTGAGGGCATCATTTTTGATGGCAGAAGGGAAACCACGATCCTCAAAGAAAGAGGACATTTAAGATGTACTGGAACGGAAAGCCTCATCCTGGGAGCAGATGCAGCGGAGCCGGAGGAACTGGGAATAGGGAATGGTATTTTTGCATGTGGCAGGGTGGGAAGAGGTTCAGTCAAGGTAGCTATGAGAGTCAGTTGGCTTGTAGAATATGTCAATGGACGGCCTCCGGTGCTCCCGGTGCGGCCTCCTCTACATCAGTGAAACCTGATGCAGATTGGGGGACCGCTTCATCGAGCACCTCTGTTCCGTCCACCACAACAGACAGGATCTCCCGGTAGCCATCCACTTCAACTCTGCTTCCCATTCCCATTCGGATATGTCCATACATGGCCTCCTCTACTGCCATGATGAGGCTAAACTCAGGTTGGAGGAGCAACACCTCATATACCGTCTAGGCAGTCTCCAGCCCCTTGGTATGAACATAGAATTCTCCAACTTCCGGTAATTCCTTCCCCCTCCCTACCCCTATCCCTGTGTCACTCTGCTCCCTCCCCCAGCTGCCTATCACCTCCCTCATGATTCTGCCTCCTTCTACTACCCGTTGTGTTTTTCCCTATTCCTTCTTCACCTTTCCTGCCTGTCCCCTCCCTGCCTCCCCTCCCCCACCCCTTTATCTTTCCCCTCACTGGTTTTTCACCTGGAACCTACCAGCCTTCTCCTTCCCACCCTCCCCCCACCTTCTTTATAGGGCCTCTGCCCCCTCCCTCTTCAGTCCTGACAAAGGGTTCCAGCCCGAAACATTGACAGATCGTTTCCACAGATGCTGCCCGACCTGCTGAGTTCCTCCAGCATGTTGTGAGTGTTGCTTTGACCCCAGCATCTGCAGAGTATTTTGTGTTTACATTGTTGGACAGTGTAGCTTGAAGAGCCAGAAGGGACTACTCTGCATTGAATGTCAAGAAGTACAATAAATAAATAATTGTCATTTGGCACCTTTCTCTCAATCTACCTCACTATGGTCCTTGCATCTTATTGTCTACCTGCACTGCTTTCTTTGAACCGTAACACTGTTTTTGAATTCTGTTGTTTTTTCTTTGTATAGCATCAATGCATTTACACGTGTAATCAGCTTTTCAGTAGTGAAAGGTGAAATGTTTAAGAGGAACCTGAGGGGGAACTTCTTCACTCAGAGGGTAGTGAGAGTGTGGAAAAAGCTGCCAGCACAAGTGGTGGATATCTCAGTAAATGTGACAATAATAAACCGATTACCAACTAAAACAAACAAAAATTGTTGGATGGCTTTAGCAATGTCCATGAAGAGAGGAAATATTTCAAGTCAATTCACTTTCCAGTGAACTGGCAGTGCTTCTTTAGCCAAAGGACAATTATAACCCTGATCTTTCAGTGACCCATTTCCCCCCCAAATTCCCATTCTAACTATTCCCTCTTAGTTAACACACACAAAATGTTGGAGGAACTCAGAGAGTCAGGAAGCATCTGTGGAGAGGAATCAATGTGAAACAATCAATGTTTCAGGCCGAGACCTGAGTGAAAAGGTGGAGGAATACAGCTGGCAGGTGATAGGTGAAGCTAGTGAGGGGGAAGATGGGTGGGTGGGTGAGGAGGGACGAAGTTAGAAGCTGGGAGGAGATAGGTGGAAGAGATAAAGGGCTGAAGAAGAAGGAATCTGATAGGAGAGGAGAGTGGACCATGGGAGAAAGGGAAGGAGGCGTGGACATAGGTGGATGCAGAGTCATGACAGCGCTAAATTGCGGCTCCTTCATTTTCATCCACAAAAACAACTTAATTTCTGCCTTTGATGTCCCTCCTTTTTCCTTTCAGGGTGGATGGGGTTCTGTTGAAGACCCTGACTTGGAGTTACACTCAAGCTTTGTTTCTTTGCAGCGGTGGGACCATACACGGGGGCTCATAGAAGGTTGCTTTTCGATATCCCAAGGCCTAGAAGATAAGCGTGGCTTTGGGGTTCCAAGCTTTTGTGGCCCTGTGGATGGGCTGATTCTAAGCTGGTACTGCCAAATAAAGCATCGTGGAAGAGAACGGAACATCGGTAACAGCGGATCAGCTGATGGAGGCTGTGTTCTCAGTGAATTGTGCTCTCACACTCTCTCTCTCTCTCTCTCTCATTGGTGGGTGAAAGATTGTTGCTGATTTTCCAGGCAGATAACTGGGAAAAAAGCAACTTTTAACACCATAAATCTGTGAGTTGCTTTGTTATGTCTCCCCCCTCACTGTGAAAGGGGACATCTCTTTCTCCCTTTATTAGGGAGAGAGAGAGAGTCTGTGGCATGTCTAATTGTCAGGTGAATGATTAGTTTGTGTTGTACTGCAGATCATGGTCTTTACTGGGGGCTTTGCTGTTGCATGCTCGGCGGGCAGAGGGTGCTGATGCTTTTTTGTGGAAGTGGGTGGGGTGGGGAAGATTCATTGTTTGGCTGCTGTTTGTGCATGGGCGGGGGGAATGGGGGGGCTTGGGATTCTAACATTTTCACTGTCACTCATTCTTTGGGGCACTTTGTTTTCATGGATGTCTGCGAAGAAGAAGAATTTCAGAATGTATATTGTACACATTGCTCTGATATCAAATGGAACTATTGAACTATTGAGCTATTGAAGCAGAGGAAGGTGATGGACGGGTGATGGAGGCGAAGAGAAGAGGAGCCAGAATGGGGAATGGAAAAAGAAAGAGGTAGGGAGACTGTAAGCTCCGATGCAAAGGAACAGAAAAGGGTACTGAGAGTTGTGAACTCAGCCATTTCCATCATGGGTACAGCACTCGTCACCATCGAGAACATCCGCAGGAGATGATGTCTCAGGAAGGTGACGGTATCTGGCCGCCCCCCCCCCCCATTTAGGTCATACCCTCTTCTCGGTGTGACCATCAGCCAGGAGGTACAGGAACCTATACACCCACACCTCAAATTTCAACAACCATTTCTTCCCCACTCCCACCTTAAACCAACCAAACAGCCTCAACATTATCTCAGACTATTTTTCCCTCTCTCTCAATTTTGCATGAGAATGGCTATATTTATGTTGTTTATTTTGTGCATGCATAAATTATGCATAATTAATGTTAATTTATGTTTATGTTAACTAATGTCAATACTTGTACTGTGCTGCTGCAGTGAAGAGCTAATTTATACACTGTGCATGTATGGTTCCTTAAAATTGTTATGGCTGGGAGTGGTAATGGGGATAATCTCCCACTACCGATTAAATACTCCCAATGGCATGTGTCTCAAATAGCCTCCTGACAACCGGTCCAGCTCCCGGCCTTCACGTGTGCCTTAGCTACTAAGCCCGGCAGAACCAGTTCTACTGACAGGAGAAGAGGCAAAGGCAGGTTACTGGTGCCTTAAAACCAGTTGCTTCAGGCAGACGGGGCTCATCAGCCGTGGGTGGCAGTGCATCTAGGAGAAGGAAAGCTCTGATCTCAAACCCCTGCTGCCTTATAGTTATGCCCACTCATATTGAAGTCCTCAAGAGTAAACTCCGAGGGAAAAATCCAGAGCTGGAGTTCAACAGCGACTGGGCAACTCCTGTGATGCCACTGGTACCGAACTGTACCAGTCTCTGATGTTCCTTTGGATTCGTCAGCTGTGCCGAGAGCGGGAGCCTGCTGCCTGGCCAACAGCTCACTCTCCGTATCCTAATGCCCCGTCTCTGTCCTTCATATACAACGCAGATAGCTAGGACGCAACAACCAACAGAGGGCCCCAAGATGTGTGCCCATAAATTAAAGCTTGTGGAAGTGCACCTCACCCTCAGACTGGACACCTTTCAGCCTTCCGGAATCAACATTGAGTTCAACATCTTTAGCCAGTAGTTCACCTCTTCCCTCAGAGGAGACTGCAAGATGATTTTACAGAGGTGTACAGAATTACGAGGGGCATAGAAAGGGTGAATCCACACAGTCTTACTCCCAGGGTTGGAGAACCAAGATCTAGAGGGCATAGTGTTATTATTGTTCTATGTACCGAGTTTGTGTTGGTGCGTGGCCAAGTGGTTAAGGTGTTCGTCTAGTTAGTTCGAGCCTTGGCTGAGGCAGCATGTTGTGTCCTTGAGCAAGGCATTAAACCACACATTGCTCTGCAACAACACCGGTGTGGGTCCTAATGCCCTTCCCTTGGACAACATCGGTGTCGTGGAGAAGGGAGACTTGCAGCATGGGCAACTGCTGGTCTTCCATACAACCTTGCCCAGGCCTGCGCCCTGGAAACCTTCCAAGGCGCAAATCCATGGTCTCATCAGACTAATGGATGCCTATTTATTATGTTCTGAGATACAGTGAAAAGCTTGTCTTGCACACTGTTCATACGAATCAGATCATTACACAGTCTATTGAAGTAAGACAATACCAATGCAGAATAAACTGTAACAGCTACAGAAAAAGTGCAGTGCAGGTAAACAATAAAGTACAAGATGATAATGAAGAGATAGTCAGATCAAGGGGATGCCTTATCATACAAAGGAACCATTTAATAGAGGGGAAAGATTTGATAAGATCTTGAGGGTCAGTTTTTAAAAGAGTACGACGTGTGGAATGAGCTGCCAGATGAAGTGGTGGGGACGGGTATAATGATAATATTTAAAAGACAGTTGGACAAGTACATGATTTGGAAAGATTTAAAGGGATGTATGGATAGGTTCATTAACTTGATTCCTGTCATGAAGAGATTAGGTTGCCTAATCAGCGAAGACAACACAAGCTGGAGATACAAGGTACTCTCCAGTGAGCCCTGAACTATCATCTTCCAGCTTCTGTCACTACTTCTACTCTTTTCTTCCCCCATCCCTCCCTCCAATCCTAGTACCATAGAAAGCATCCTATCTCGATGTATCACAGTTTGATATGGCAACTGAAATGCACGTGACTGCAAAAAACTGTAGGGAGTTCTGAATCACGGAATTCAGCCTCCCATCCATGGACTTTGTCCACACTTCTTGCTGTCTCAGTAAAGCAGCAAAGATACAAAAACCTGAAAACACAAACTAACAGGCTGAAGAACAGCTTTCTCTGCATTATTATAAGACTATTGAATGGTCCCTTACTGTGATAAGATGGACTCTTGACCTCACAATCTACCTTGTTATGACCTTGCGATTTATTGTTTACCTCCAAGTGAATATGTTCGCTGTGGAGACAGACTTGTCAACCTCAGGAGAGTCAGAAGCTCTGGGGATGCAGACCAGAAAGCAGAGTTGTGGTCAAGTTCAGATTAATGCCATGAGTTCTGCAACTTGCTGCAGAATGTTGAGGTTCTCAGGTTCTTGAGCACCTGCATTTACTAATTGTTATCTTAACTAGAGCCTTTAAGTCCTTGTGCTTTCGGTTTAATCTTGACAAGTTAATTGTGATCGGTATGAGTTTCCTGCACTCTAGAATTACTAAAAAAGGACTCTCATTACGTGCCTTAGCGGAGTCATTGTGTTGGAGAGAATGAATTGTCTCGTGGTGTCACTCAGTCGCTCCTCTGAGGCTCTGTTGGCATTCTGATGTCTAACCTCTTGTTTTAATCTCTTTATGGGGTTCCTGCCGTTCCTCCGCTCCTGGGTCGAGTCATGAGCTGCTGCCCACTGCTCCCGGGTTTGAGTCATTGTCAGTGCTTCCTGCGACTGAGAGCCTGCCATTTACGCTTGGGTCCAGCCCTGCCCTACAAGAGCACACTGTGACAGTTAGTCATGATTTTGAATCGATTCGAATTGACTTTATTACTTCCATCCTTCATATACATTAGGAGTAAAAATTTTTACGTTATGTCTCCATCTAAATGTGCAATGTGCAATTATAGTAATTTGTAATAAATATTATGTACAACAGGGTAGTCAATATAACATAGAAATACAGTTGTGTCAGCATGAATTAATCAGTCTGATCGCCTGGTGGAAGAAGCTGTCCCGGAGCCTGTTGGTCCTGGCTTTTATGCTGCTGTACCACTTCCCAGATGGTAGCAACTGGAACAGTATGTGGTTGGGGTGACTCAAATGATCCTTTGGGGCATTTTTACACACCTATCTTTGTAAATGTCCTGAATAGTGGGAAGTTTACATCTACAGATGCGCTGGGCTGTCTGTACCACTCTCTGCAGAGTCCTGCGATTGAGGGAAGTACGGTTCCCATACCAGGCAGTGATGCAGCCAGTCAGGATGCTCTCAATCATACCCCTATAGAAAGTTCTTAGAATTTGGGGGGCCATACCAAACTTCTTCAACCGTCTGAGATAAAACAGGTGCTGTTGTGCCTTTTTCACCACACAGCCGATATGTACAGACCACATGAAATCCTCGGTGATGTTTATGCTGAGGAACTTAAAGCTATTCAACCTCTCAACCCCAGATGCATTGATGTCAATAGGGGTTAGCCAGTCTCCATTCCTCCTGTAGCCCATAACCAGCTCCTTTCATTTTGTGACATTGAGGGAGAGATTGTTCTGCTGACACTACCGTGTCAGGGTGATGACTTACTCTCTGTAGGCTGCCTCGTTATTATTTGAGATTAGGCCAATCAGTGTAGTGTCGTCAGCAAATTTAATTAGCAGATTGGAGGTGTGGGTGGCAACACAGTCATTGGTATACAGAGAGTAAAGAAGGGGGCTTAGTACACAGCTCTGAGGGGCACCTGTGTTGAGGGTCGGGGGCAGAGGTGAGGGAGCCCACTCTTACCACCTGCTGGTGATCTGACAGGAAGTCCAGGATCCAGCTACACAAGGCAGGGTGAAGGCCGAAGTCTCTGAGCTTCTTGTCAAGCCTGGATGGAATTATGGTGTTGATTGCTGAACTGTAGTCCAAGAACAGCATTCTCACGTAAGCATCCCTCTTCTCCAGATGTGTAAGGACATTGTGTAGAGTTGCGTGTATTGAGTAGTCTGTTGATCGGTTTTGTCCGTAGGCAAATTGTAGGGGGTCCAGTGTGGGTGGTAACAAGCTGCAAGTGTAATCCTTGGCCAGCCTCTCAAAGAATTTGCTTATTATTGAGGTGAGTGTGACAGGACGTCGGTTGTTCAGACATTTTACCTTGGTCTTATTAGGTACAGAGACAATAGTAGATGTTTTGAAGCAGGAGGGCATTCTACAATGGGAGAGGGAGAGATTGAAAATGTCTGTAAACACACCTGCCAGTTGTGCTGCGCACACCCTGAGTACCCGCCCTGGGATGCCGTCCAGTCACACAGCCTCGCAACTGTCCACCCGTTGGAAGTACCTGTGTACCTCAGCCTCAGAGATCACCAAGCTGCCAATCGCATCATCTGCAGGTCTATTTTAGGGAATAGCAGAGCAAACTTAAGGGGCTGAATGGCTGGGTGCTGTTTTTGTTTCTTCTGTGTCTTCTGTGCAGTCATTTATGTTCAGAAATACAAGTCTGCATTCTCCCTTGCCTCCGCACCTCTGTTCTTGATTTCATTCTCCTTCAGTACCCTATCCTCTCTCTTTTCAATCTCTCTGTTCTCTCTCCCTTCTTCAGTCCCTTTCTGTTTCCTTTTCTTAGTTCTCTCTCTCTCCCTTTTCCTTCTCTCAGTTCTTTCTTCTGACTCTCTTTTATTTTTTTTTCTCTCTTCCTTCTCTCTTCACTCCCTCTTCACTCTGTCTCCCCTTTCTCTCCCTCCCTCTCTATTCTTTCTCCCACTCTACCTTTTCCCTCTACCTTCTCTGTCATAGTTCTCTCCTCACTTTCCCCCTCTCTGCCTCTCCCCACTTCTTCCTCTGCCTCCTATTCCCTGCCTCTCTCCCATCCTCCTCCCTCTCCCTCCTCTCTTTCCTGCCTCTCTCCTCTCTTTCATGTCCCCCTAACTTGCTCCTCTCTCTCCCTTCACTCTTTCATGCCTCTCTCTCCTTTCTCTCTCTCCCTTCCTCTTATCTATCCCTCCCCTCTTCCCTGCCTCTCTCCTCCCTCTCTCTCTCTCTCTCTCTCTCTCTGCCTGCTCTCTTTTTCCTCTCTTTCTTCACTCTCTCCCTCCCCATTCTCTCTCTTTTTCACTAATCAAGTCACACTTCCTTTCCCACTGCATCTCTCTCAGGGTACTCAGCAATGATCAGCTCGGACTGTTCTTCCACAAAACTGCTTACAAGGGTGAGACCAACCAAGGAGGTAATGACCATGGGCAAAAGCCCATGTCTCCCTGGTGGAAGAACATGTCATTATTTATTCTTTCAACAGTCCAGGCTAAACAAACATTGCATTTTGTAACGCTTCTCTCAAGTCATGCATGGAACAAAAATCAGTAAGATTGAGTGCCAACATTTAGTTAAATAAGTGGACGTATTCATTGTGGCTTCTGAGCAATGTTTCATCCACTGTTTGCTTGCAATCAGGCGTGGATCTGAATCTCATCAAAGAACTATTTGCCTGGCAGTCTTGCACTGTGTTAGAGTGCTACATCTTTGTTAGTGTTCAGACCCAGATCACCGAAATTTCTGAAAGCTTGCTCTCGGTCCGTAACAAATGGAGCCACATCTGTACAAGACGTATAGAATTATTGAAAAGGTGTCTTGTTCACTCGTTTGTTAAAAGTTTCAGGGTCTCACCCATTCCTTTCAGGTGAAGCAAAACTTCACCTGCGAATCTGAAGGGGTCCTCTATTGTGTCCAATGCTCCCCATGCGGCCTCCTCTACAGTGGTGAGACCCATCATAAGCTGGGGGACCGCTTCATCGAGCACCTCCACACCATCCTCCACAAGTGGGACTTTCCGGTGGCCAAACATTTTAATTCCCATTCCCATTCCGACATGATGGTCCATGGTCTCCTCTTGTGCCAAGATGAGGCCACCCTCAGGCTGGAGAAGCAACACCTTATATTCCATCTGGGTACCCTCCGACCTGATGACATGAATAGTGATTTCTCCTTCCAGTAAACAATTTCCACCCCCCTCCCATTCCCCACTCTGACCTTTTACTTTTTCTCACCTGTCTCCCCTGGGTTGCCTCCGTCTTCCTTTTCTCCTATGGTTCACTCCCCTCTTCTATCAGATTCTTTCTGCTCCAGTCCTTGAACTCCTTTCCACTCAGCTGGCTTCATCTAGCACTTTCCAGCTAGCCTCTTTCTTCTTCTCTCACCTATTTATTCGGGCACCTTCCCCCTTCCTTCTCAGTCCTGATGAAGAGTCTTGGCCCGAAACATCAACTGTTTATTCATTTCCATAGATGCTGCCTGACCTGTTAAGTTCCTCCTGCATTTTGTGTGTGTTGCTTTGGATTTCCAGTCTCTGCAGAATCTCTTGTGTTTTATGCTGAAAGCTTTCACAATTTGTCATTGTACTTTTATTCAATTTGTGGGAAATACACTCAGTGGCCTCTTTATTAGATACTGTCTGAACCTACTAAAGTGGCCACTGAGAGTATGCCTTGTCAGTGAAGTGGGTAGGGGTATAGATAGGGTAAATATAAGCAGGCTTTTTTCCACTGAGTTTGGGTGAGACTAGAACTGGAGGTCATAGCTTAAGGTTGAAAGATAAAATACTCAAGAGGTGCTTGATGGGGAATTACTTCACTCAGAGGCATGTGTGAGTGTGGAACAAGCTGCCAGCAGAAGTGGTGGATATAGGTTTGATTTTAAGGTTTAAGAGAAGTTTGGATAAGCAAGTGGATAGGAGAGGGACGGAGGGCTACGGCCAGGGTGCAGACCAGATTTGGGTTTGTTCCTGCTGCTCCCTGTCAGCAGTTTGTGTGTTTTGCCAGTGACCACATAGGTTTCCTCTCGGTGCCTCCGTTTCCTCTCACAGTCTAAAGACTTATGGGTTAGGGCTAGTAAACTGCGGGCATGCTGTGTTGGCAGTGGAATCATCGTGGCACTTGCAGGCTGCTCCCAGCTCAGGCTTGAAAAGTGTCGGTCACTGATGCAAAAAATGCATTTCACTGTATAGAACACAGAACATAGAATGGTAGAGGCTCTTCGACCCACAATGTTGTGCTGATTCTTTAACCTAGTCCATCATTAATCTAAACCTTCCCTCCCACATAGCCATCCATTTTTCTATCATTAGTACATTATTAGCATTTCCACATTACCCACAATTTGTTTTTGTAATTGTTTTTATTATGTAGCCTATTAACTAATTTATCTCTATCTAAGGAATTTCTCATCTTATCTAAAGTGATAGATTTTTCAGAAATACCATCTTTATTCTTTTGCCTATACAACTCTTAATATTGTTTCTCATCTCCTCATTCAGTTTCCTTAGTATTTGTATGTTTGTTTGCACTCTAAAATAAACGGAAATCATAGAATTAAACGTACTCATCATTCTTGACCCTTGAAAGAACCCCAAGAATCAGAAATTAGATACAGATTCAATATCTCCAAAGGAAAAGGCCCTGGCTTGCTCATCCTATCCTCATGAGACATGCTATCTAATCCAGGCAGCATCCTGGTAAGTCGGCTCTGCACCCTCTCTAAAGCTTCCATACCCTTTCTATAATGAACTGACTTGAGCTGAACACAATACTCCAAGTGTGGTCTAACTAGAGTTTAACAGAACTGCAACATTAGTTCATGGTTTTGAAATCAATCTTCCAAATATGAAGGCCAAAATATCATACACTTTCTTAGCCACCCTATCAACATGTGCGGCAACTTGGAGGAAATCTATAGATGCGAGCCACAAGATATCTCTGTCCTTCACGCTGTTGGGAATCCTACCACGTATGTTTTGATGTTTCAGTGTACCTGTGACAAGAAAGCCATTCTCTCTAATCACCTACGCTCTGTCCGGCAGAGAAAGTAGGATCTCCCAGTGGCCACACATTTTAATTCCACATCCCATTCCCATTCTGATATGTCTATCCACGGCCTCCTCTACTGTAAAGATGAAGCCACACTCAGGTTGGAGGAACAACACCTTATATCCTGTCTGGGTAGCCTCCAACCTGATGGCATGAACATTGATTTCTCAAACTTCTGCTTATACCCCACCTCCCCCTTGTACCCCATCAATTATTTATTTATATACACACATTCTTTCTCTCTCTCTCCCCTTTTTCTCCCTCTGTCTCTCTGACTATACCCCTTGTCCATCCTCTGGGTTTCCCCCCCTCCCCCTTTTCTCTCTCCCTCGATCTCCTGTCCCATGATCCTCTCATATCCCTTTTGCCAATCACCTGTCCAGCTCTTGGCTCCATCCCTCCCCTTCCTGTCTTCTTCTATCATTTTGGATCTCCCCCTCCCCCTCCCACTTTCAAATCTCTTACTAGATCTTCTTTCAGTTAGTCCTGACGAAGGGTCTCGGCCGGAAACATCGACTGTACCTCTTCCTAGAGATGCTGCCTGGCCTGCTGCGTTCACCATCAACTTTGATATGCGTTGCTCTCTCTAATCACGGCAGATGATTGGTTTCATAACTGTGCATCCAGAGTTGGCATGACAAGGACTGGATACCAGGCCAGCAAGCAGCACTGCATTGGTGACTGGAACTTCCCGGAAACATTCAGCATAACTACAACTTCTCGATAGTGCCTTTCAGGTAGCTTGACCCTTCTAACTCCCACAGTGCAACTTCTGTGATGATAATGGCCCGCCATTGGTTGGGGTCAACCATAGATGATGCTGCTAGCTTTCAAAGCCAATACACAAGCCTGGGCAGTACGCGATATGGAGAGCAATCTGTTGCCCATACAGCAGGCTCCCCTTCTCCATACAGCTGATGAACCCAAAGGAATGGCAGAGACCGAACCAGTTTGATACCAGCAGCATTGCAGGAGTTGCCAGTCAGCACTGAACTCAAGTAGGACTGCCTTAGGACACCAGCCTGGATTTTTCCTCAGGGCTTACTCCTGAAGCCTTCCCCATGAGTAAGTATAGCCGCAAAGCAGCAGAGGTTTGACAATCAGAATTATCCTTCTCCAAGATAAGCTGTCGGTCAGGTCTGACAAGCCACGTTTGCCCAGAGCGACTGGTTTTAAGGCATTTGCCCCTTCTCCTGTCAGTAGAAATGGTTCCACTGGCCTTAGAAACTAAGCCACGCATGAAGGCTAGAAGCTGGACTTGGTTGTCAGAGGTTATCTGAGACACACACCATTGGGAGCATTTAATAGGTAGTCGGAGCACATCCTCACACTCCCCTCCCCCCAGCTATGACAACCCTAAGGAATCAACAACACACTTTAGAGCAGAGATTCCCAACTTGGGGTCTATGGGCCCTTTGCGTAATAGTATTGGTGCATGGCATAGAACAGGTTGGGAGCCCCTGCTTAAGAGCCATATTTAGAGAGAAATTCTCAATGATGTTGCAACAAATGTCTTATTTTTCCATGAACTTGTTGCAGAAGAAGTGAAATTGTTCCAGCTTATTTTACATCAACCCTTTCGAGCCAGGAGAAGATTGAAGCACTGCGTTTTCTATTCCGTTCCATCTTAATCAATAAAGCAAGGAGATTAATGAAGGAGGTAAAAATACCTTTACTTGAAGCATTCAGGTAAAGCAGGTCACTGTCACATGAGCAATACTTCATGATATAATGAACTGCATTGGATATGTGTGGCAAATGGGTAGTTGCAATTTAAACATAAGCGGTTTAGTAGATGCTGTAAATTCAGGGTGACACAGACAAAACTGCTAGAGGAACTCAGCAAGTCAGGCAGCATCTGTCAAAGAGAATAAACAGATGATGCTTTGGGCTGAGACCCTTCATAAGGAGAGAAGAGGAAGGGGGAAGAAGCCAGAATAAAATGATGGAGGGAGGAGAAGGACTTCAAGCTGGCAGGTGATAGGTGAGGCCAGGAGAGGGGTAAGCTGGAATGCAGTGGGAAACTGAAAGGTGAGAGGTGGAGAAGGTACTGTAAAGGGCTGAAGAAGAAGGAATCTGATAGGAGAGAAGAGTGGATCATGGGTGAAAAGGAAGGAGGGGTACCAGTGGGAGATGATAGGCAGGTGAGCAGAAGAGTTAAGAGAGGAGGCCAGAATGGGGAATTGAGGAAGAGGGAAAAGGGAAGGGGTAAAAGTTACCAGAAGCTGGAGAAATCAATGTTCATGCCATTAGGTTGCAGGCTACCCAGGTGGAATAAGAACGTGTTGCTCCTCCAGTCTGAGAGTAGCCTCATTCATTTTGTCCATTACAATAAGAAATATTTTAAAAATAAATGAGAGAAGTAATTGGGTTGCGGAGCAGTGATACATCTCCACCAAAGGAGGTGTGAGGCACCTCTTCCCTCTGCTGGTCTGTAGGTCACCCTTGGGCAAGGTGTAGCACCTGCTTAACCCCCCGATCCTGATCAGGGTCACGTGAAGCCATGGGAGCAGGTGGCGGATGGTCGTATGAGAAGCTGGTGCACATCACAAGTCCTGGTTATGTGACCACTGACAATCTCTGAAGAGTATTGATAATGGCTGGGGTCACCCGTCTTGCAAAGGCATTGCCCAGAAGAAGGCAATGACAAGCCATTTCTGTTATGGAAAGATCATGATCGTCCATGTCATGCAACATGGCTCATGATGGACAAACAAGTGCAAAAAGGGGGGAAAAAACAACTGAGGTCATGTTCATGGATTCATTGATGATGGAGGGGAAGAAGCTGTTCCTAAAACATTGAGTGTGTGTGTTCAGGCTCCTGTATCTCCTCCTTGATGGTAGTAAAGAGAAGAGAGCATGTCCTGACTGATGGATGCCTCTGTCTTAAGGCATGACCATTTGAAGATATTCTTGATGCTGAGGACACTAGTGTGCTTGATGCAGTTGGCGTACAGTGAAATGTGTTATTTGCATCAAATCAAGTTAGTGACGATTTTGCTGGGCAGCCCACAAGTTTTGCCACCTTCCAATGATAACATAGCATGCCTACAACATATTAACCCTAACCCGTACATCTTTGAAATGTGGGAGGGAACTGGAGCACCCAGGAGAAACCCACACTGTCAAGGGGAGAACATACAACTGCTTTCAGACAGTGGTGGGAGTTGAACCCTGATTACTTTCGGCTGGCAATGTAATGGCATTACACTAACCGCTACACCACTGCACTGCCCTGAACCTTGTTGACAAATCCCATTTGCCTGTGTTTGGCACACGTAACTTCCGGTAAGACGGCGGTGCACTCAGACACAGCGGCTTCTACGGGGGCCAACCAAAGGTGTTGCTGTTATTCTTAAACATACTTTTTTTCCGATCTCAAGATCCTGCTGGACATTAAGAATTTAAAGTACTGCAGTCTGCCCCAGGTCTGCTTGTTGGCAGAGAAAACGAAGGAGCTGGACTTGGTGCAGACGTTGTTGCTGCCTATTACAGAGAGGTGTGGGAGTCAGTGCGCAAAGGCAGTGTGCAGTCTAACAGCAAGTGATTGTCTTAGTCTCTCTTCTTGTGATTGCAAGACCCTGATGGATATTTGTAATATGGAATTATGGGCAAGATATTGTCAGCAACCAACATGACGAATCATGTCATGCTACAGACAGTTCACAAAACTACATCTTCTTTTCCTTCTTCTTTTAAATATACTTCTACTACTAATCTGTATGTGCCTGGAGCCTGTAATTTACATTTTGATAATGTGTTTCTGGGCTGACAGAGCAAGCTGGCACTTTTGCTATCGCCAAGGGAATTCGGCATGGTTGAGAATGGAGCGAGCCTGATGGCGGAACACAAATCCATGAGCAGCTCTAATTCTCAACGACTTGACGATTAAAGCAGTGACCAAGAGTGAAATCATCAAGGATGAGAGCAGAAGACGAGCAGGTGTCTATCACCAGCTGAATCTTCGAATGTCTGCCTGTCTGCATTTGATCCACCTCCCTCTCCCTCTCACTCGCTGCTGCCAAGGAAGGTGCAGGAGTCTTGGGTCTTGGGCAAGGTTTGATCACAGCAGCTTGTGGATTGGACTTGTTTTTAGAGGGTTCTGTAGTTCATGTTATATGTGTCCCTGGTTTCTAGTTACTCCTTTTTTTTAATGCTGTTTTACACAATCTTGATTGGGACAGACTGACTCTGCAGCTTGTAGACAAAAAAAACAAGAGCTCAATTGAACTGAACAGAACTAAACTGAATATTCCTAGACGATTTCAGTGATTCTGCAGTCTGATGTTTAATATTCTGTGCGTCCTTGTTTTTGTTGTTTTTGCAGTTTGTTCTTTATTTTGCACATTGAGTGTTTGATGTTTTCTTTGAATGGCTTCCATGGTACTTCCATGTTTTGTAGCTGTCTGTGGGTAAGACGAATCTCAGGGTTGTATACGGCACACATACTTTGATAATAAGTGTTCTTTGAAGCTTTTGAACCTTTGCAAATCCAATTCATTGGTTTATTGGTGAGACTGATGGCAGGGGAGCTGTGTGGCCTCAGTCACAGTAAGGATTAGGCCTCAAGCCGCGGTGGCACCTGTTTGCTGTTTCCCAGAAGTGAGGCATCGGTGTTGATGCTAGAGACATGGCTTCCATGCTGGCATCCAGTGTTCGTTCTGTGTAAGACAAGTTGAACAGTTTCCAACTGAAGACTGCAGGAACACTCATGAACTCAGGGATTTGGACTGCATTTTTTGTATGACTGTATTTTACTGTTACCTTATATGTGTGATATGGGTTATGTTCTGTGTGTGACTGATGGCACTGAGTTTTGCACCTGAGTAATGCTGTTTCATTTGGCTGTATTCACAGGTATTCAGAAATGGTTGAATGGCAATTAAATTTGAACAATTTAATTCTATCCAAGTACCAGTCACAAAGAAAATGTCCAAATTTTGCACATCACTACATATATCCATCCTTGGTGGATGTAGAGATAAAATAGAGACATGCATTCCTTTTCCCTAGAATCAGTTTTCAATTTCACTAAACCTTATTTTTAAGAGCTTTATTCTTAAGAGCTTAAACCTGCGGTAATTTACACATTTACAATATTTTTCTGAAGAGATTTGGGCGTCTTTAAAAAGTACTCAAATTCACAATGATGCAGTACAAGAACACAATTTACTTTACTACGGCTGAAAAGGAAAATTAAACAAAGCTCTCGAGGTAAGTGACGGGATTTCACTGTGTGCAGAGAAATTAAATTTATACTATCGCGGAAAGTGTTGAAGCACGAAAGATATTTAAAATGTGACCTCTTTCTGTTGTGTTGTAAACTAGGACGTCAGAGATCATTTATTCTGAATGCATGGCTCTTGACAGAGAGTCTAATCGTCCGCGGCCAGGATGCAAATGAGAAAATAAGAAGTGCTAATTCTATCGACTTTCTTGCAGACAGAACTTGTCAATCTTTCACCCCTCTCTCCACTCCCCTCAAACCCCACCACCGATTACCAGTCCAGAACTTAAAGTGCCTGGGGTCTTCAGTTGTCAAGATCCATAACATTGATTGGCCCTTTGTGCCTCCTAACGCTGCCATGGAGAAGGCTTCCTAAATTATGCCCAGCATGTCTACATCTGATCATCATGGGGGCATGCTAATGAGATGTAACCGTGCTATTGGGGAAGGAGGGGGTTGTTCCATTTTGGAGATGTAAGTTGTAATTCAGAAGATCGGTTGAATTCTCTGTTGGAGTTTTATTGGCTAGATTTACTGGAAAAAAGCCACGGCTGCCAGTCCCTTCGTTTGCAATAAAAAAGAATTTCAATTTTCTGCTACATGCCTGTAACGTCCTTCCTCAATGATAACTAATAGTCTAATGAATCTCCCAAATGGTTGCCTTGTGGACAAGATCATTTACAACAGACAAAAAAAAAGTGGTGTCTGCTTTGTTGTGGATACATAATGCGTTGCCTGTTGGTTGAGTTGACGTGGTTCCTGAGGTGCACACACTCTGACCCACTGTGTGCTGGGGGCAGGTTTTGATGTCGACACTATAAAACAACAATAATGTGTGTTTATATAACAACAAACAATCTGCTGGAGGAACTCACTGGAGAACTCTTTACTTATTTGGAGATACAACGTGGAATAGGCCTTCCAGACCCTTCAAGCCATGCCGTCCAGTAACCCCCGACAACCCTGATGTGACCCTAACCCAATCAGAAGACAGTTTACAACCCACCTGGTACATCCTTGGACTCTGAAGGAAACCAGAGGACCTGGGCAGAACTCAACGAGATCTGCTGGGGATCTCACGGAAAGTGACCGGATTTTGAAAGGCCAAGGTAGTCTGAACATGAGGAGAATGTTTACTATAGTAAGAGAGTCAAGGACCAGAGGGCAAAAACTCAGAATAGAAGGACGTCCATTTAGAACCAGAGGGTAGTGAGTGTGTACATGGTTGGGGAGTCAAGTCAATAGGTATATTTAAAGCACAGAATGATAGGTTCTTGATTAGTCAGAGTATCAGAGGTTACGAGGAGAAGGCTGGAGAATGGGGTTAAGAGGGATAATAAATCAGCCATGATGGAATGGTGGAGCAGTCTGAATGGGCCGAATGGCCTAATTTTTCTCCTCTCTCTATCGTTTTAATGTATGTGGTGGGTTGCAGGCCGGGCAAAATGTGCAAATGCAGGGGGTGTAGTTAGGAATTGTTGACCTTCTGGTCTGGAACACTGTAAGGGTTCAGATGCAGACTTTCAACCCAAAATGTTGGCCATTCTTCTCTTCCCACACCCCCACCCACAGATGTTGCTTGACTTGCTGAGTTCCTCCAGCAGGTTTTATATTGCCTCAGGTTCCAGCATCTGCAGTTTCTTGTGTTTCCATGCATATATATACGTTACCTCCCATACCTAATAAAGTAGCCACTGAGTGCGTGTTCACGGCCTTCTGGTGTGGAGCTCACCCACTTCAAGGTCTGACATGTTGTGTGTTCAGAGATGCTCCTTTGCACACTACAGTTATAACATGTGGTTATTTGAGTTACTGCCGCCTTCCGGTCAGCTTGAACCAGTCTGGCCATTCTCCTCTGACCCCTCTCATTAACAAAGCATTTTCACCCACAGAACTGCTGCTCACTGGATTTTTTTTGTTTTTTGTTTTTTTTCTTTATTCTCTGTAAACTTTAGAGATTGTGTGTGAAAATCCCAGAAGATCAGCAGTTTCTGAGATACTCAAACCATCCCGTCTGGCACCAACAATCGTTCCACAGACAATGACACTTGGATCACATTTCTTCCCCATTCTGAGGGTTAGTTTGAACAGCAACTGAACTTCTTGACCATGTTTGCATGCTTTTGTGCATTGAGTTGCTGCCACACGATTGGCTGATTAGATATTTATCTTTGGTGCATGGGTGTACCTAATAAAGTGGCCACAGAGCGGAGCACGATAAAATCTAAAATTTAGGATATTACAGTAGCGTAGGGGTTATCATAATACTATTACAACATCAGCACTCTGGGCTCAAATCCATCACTGTCTGTTTTCTCCCACCTTCTAAACACCTATGGGTTAATTGGTCAGGTGGGTGTAATTGGGTGGCTTTGGCTTATTGGTTCGGAAGGACCTGTTACTGTGCGATTCTGTAACTCAAAATAAAACTAAAAATGACCCTCAGCTCGGTCATTGGCACATCAGCACACAAGCTGGGAGTAAGTGTAGGCCACTTGGCCTATGCATGGAAACTGACAGTCGATGTTTCTTGACCTCAAAAGTTGACTGTCTATTTCCCTCCACAGACACAACACACACAGAATGCTGGAGGAACTCAGCAGGTCAGGCAGCATCTATGGCAATGAATAAGCAATTAACATTTCAGACCAAGATCCTTCTTCAGTACTGAGAAGAAAGGAGGAAAATGCCAGAATAAAAAGGTTGGGTGAGGGAAAGGAGGACCAGCTGGAAAATGATCAGTGAAGCCAGGTGAGTAGGAAAGATAAAGGACTGGAGAAGAAGAAATCTGATAGGAGAGGAGAGTGGACCATAGGAGAAAGAGAAGGAGGAGGGGACCCAGGGGGAAGTAATAGAGGGGTGAGAAGAAGTAAAAGGTCAGGGTGGGGAATAGATGAAGGGGGGGTGGAATTTGTTTACTGGAAGGAGAAATCAATTCCAGTGAAGCAATGGAATCAGGTCTGAGGATACCCAGATGGAATATAAGGGGTTGCTCTTCCACCCTGACAGTGTCTTAAGGTGGGTATTGAGGGCAGACCCAAATGCAAGACACAGACACTGAAGTACTGGGAACTAGGAGCCTGGGTGTGGACTCCGAGCCAGAGACTGGTCAAGGACCCAGAACGTGGGTCTTGACTCGGGCTCAGAGTCCGGAACTAAGCAAGGACATGTGGCTACAGGACTGGACAAGGCTAGGGTTCTTCAAGGCTTTCCTGGGCAGGACGAGGTACACCTAGGTACCCCACAGAGGCAAGGACAGGAAGGGACAGATCCAACTGTAAGGTAACAGCAAGGACAGCCTGACTTACCCCATGGAGGCAAGGACAGGAAGGGAGCTCAATCTGGGGTGGCTCCGAGTCTCAGGGCAGCCAGCAACCTTGGCTGGCTACGGAAACAGCCGAATCCATATCCAGCTCAGAGTGGCAGACGGCCACTCAGCTGGCCCCGGAAACAGCCGAATCCATACCCCGATGACTGCTCCGACTAGAGACAACAAGGCTCCGTGAAGCAGTGGTCCTCTGACCAGGCCTAGATATACAAATGGCTGCTCTAGCCTTCCACCGATAGGTTGCTCCAAGGGAATACTGACACAACAAACCAGCAACCACACTTGCTTCCAGGGCCACTTATATTCCCAGCCCCAAGACAAGCATCAGGTGCCTATGATTAAAGCCAACTGAAACAAGGGACAGCTGGAAGACCCGGACCGGACCATGACAGACAGTGGACTTATCTTGGTGCAAGAGGAGGCCATGGACCCTCCACAGATGCTGCTGACGTATTGAGTTCTTCCAGCTTTTTGGGTGTTGCTCCAGATTCCAGCACCTGAAGTCTCTTTGTGTCTCTGTCTTAGATGGATAACCTCATGTTTAGATAACCACCCCAGGTTCTACATTCTCTCAAGAGAGGAAGCACATTTTTCACATCCACTGTGTTCAGCTAGCTGTGGTCTAGTCACCACTCATGATTAACTAGACCTTGCACCTAGCTCCAAGATCAAGAGACCCAGGACAAATGGGCTCACACGTCCATACCATGATTATATTGGCATGGGGAGAGTATATTAGATGTGGTGGAATTAGAGGTCAGTCCAGGGTCTAAGCATCTGTTCCATGTTTGAAGGTCAGCGACATGGACTCGTGATAAATGACATCCATGAACGAATGGCAGTCCAGCAAAACGCTGTGGATGAAGAACGAAGTTTGAAGCCTGAAGGTCAAGGTCCAATGCCCAAAGCTCAGTCCTGCGAGTCTGTGAGTCCACTAGGGTAGAACATGGAACCAGCGAATCTTTTGGCATGTTGGGGGTGGGGATTGATGATTTACTTTGAATGGGTTTCATGATTTTCTTTGTTTTGTGTCTGTCTGTGGGTAGATGAATCTCAGCATTGAATATTGCATAGATACTTTGATTATAAATGTACTTTGAAGCTTTGAATCTTTGGAAGTCAGGGGCTCAAAATCTGCAAGTCCGTCAGTGCACTGGAGGTTGGAGGTTCAAAAGCAGCCTATCCTGGAGTAGAAAGACTGCCTGAGTGTGTGGGTGCATGGGACAGAGGAGAGGGGCTTGTTTTGCTGGTGGTTTGTTTTTTACCTATCATCCTGCTGTGGTCCTTGTTGCTTGTGTTGTTCTGCCGAGCAACGGCATGCCCTGTCAGACTGTGCAATGACACTCGGGGGCTGCCCTCAGCACATCCTTGGTTCAAACAGGGAGTGATAACATGTGAGTCGATTGAGCCTGACGTAAAAAAAACCTTCCCTTTTTATTCAATGAGACAAAGGAAAACTTTGAATGCTGATGTGGACAGTCAAACAGGCAGCAGACAATCTAATTATGCATTCATTATATAATAGAGACAGTATTGGTTTTCTGGGACACTAGGAAAAGCAATAATTAATTTTATCAAGCGTAGTGAGGGCTTCCTGTGATTCTCTTTAAGCTTTGCTGTTTAAATCGGCACTGATCAGTTTTTATATCTTGGATGTGTAGTAAAGGAAATAATTAAACAGGCATTTATGGGGCTATAAGTGGTAGTCGTGGCCAGTAATACTTATGAGCAGTGAGCAAGTAGTGGCTTGGGCGGCAAGTTTAAAGTATGGTGATAGTGTAGGAGCTGTGTGCCATAGGCAGAGTTATAGAATCACAGAGCAATACAGCATGAATACAGACCCTTCGGCCCAACTAGTCCATGCTGACCACAGTGCCCACCCAGATACTCTCATATCCCAGCAAGCCCACTCCCTCATGTACTATCCAAGTACATACCCTTGCACCTGCCTCAACCACTTTCTCTGGCTTCTAAAGTTCAAAGTATGTTTGTTATCAAAGCACGTACAATAGACCTTGCTCCGAACATTTCTCCTTAAACAAGTGTTGACCTCGCTCCGACTTTGCATCGCACCCACGTACCTCGACACTTGACTCAGCCTTGCTTTTGCTCACCTCTTCACTGGTTGCAGTAATAGCTTACCACTATTTATCACAGAAAAGGTGTTATTAATAAAGTATTTCTTGCTTTATGAGCTGCCAGTAAGCTGTGGCCCATCTTCTGTTATGTCATCTTAAACCAAAGTATTTCTCTGGTTCAGAGGATTCAGAGGCTGGAGGCCAGTGACCACCTGTGCTAGGGTTGGAGCACTGTGAACGTGTGTGGCTGGGAGGGAGGAATGGGGCTTGTTTTGCTGTTGTTGTTTTGTTGCCTGTCGTATTCTGTTGGAAGAGCACACTTCATATTCCTTCTGATGGCATGAACATCGATTTCTCCAAGGGCTGGTAATTTTTCCCCCAACCCCTTCCCTCTTTTTAAATTCCCTACTCTAATCTCTTACCTCTTCTTCTCACCCGCCCACCACCTCCCCCTGGTGATGTTCCTCCCTCCCTTTCTCTCATGGCCCACTCTCCTCTCCTATCAGTTTCCTTCTTCGCCAAACTTTTGTCTTTTCTATCTATCACCTCTCAGCATCTTACTTCATTCTCCTCCCCCACCAGCCTGGGTTTACCTATCACCTCTTGCTTGACCTCCTTCCCACCTCCTTATAGTGTTCTGGCATCTTCCCCTTTCCTTTCCGGTCCTGGTGAAGGGTTTTGGCTTGAAACCAAATGAACTGTTTGTTCAGTTCCGTAGATGCTGCCCAACCTGTTGAGTTCCGCCATCATGTGGTGTGTTGTTCTGCCAAGAATTGTGAACATGCTATGATGGTGCCAGAATGTAAGGCGACACTTGCAGGCAGTCCCAAGCCCACCCTTGGGTGTGTTGGTTGTTAATGCAAACAACGCTTTTCACTGGACAGTACGTTTTCACATACGTGTGATAAGTAAATCTGAATGTGGATCTAACCAAGAATAAATGGTGCCTATATCCTGCTAGTGCTTATAAATTCTTCTGGTGCACAGAAGTTCAAAATGGGCAATATCAGTCACTTGCATTTATGTACCAGAATCAGATTTAATATCATCAAATATTATTACAATACATTGCAGCAGCAGTACATTGCAATACATAAGAGTAATAGAAAAAAGTGAAGTACAGTAAGTATATATATAAATAAATATATAAACTATTATATAAAATATAATTTTAAAAAGTTAAATAAATATTGCAAATATAGAAATTAACAAGTAGTGAGGTAGTGTTCATGGGTTCAATGTCCATTCAGAAATCGGATGGCGGAGGGGAGGAAGCTGTTCCTGAATCGTTGAGTGTGTGCCTTCAGGCTTCTGTACCTCCTCCCTGATGGTAGCGATGAGAACAAGGCAGGACCTGTGTGATGAAGATCCTTAATGATTGATGCCGCCTTTTTGAGGCATCGCTCCTTGAAGATGTCTGGATACTATGGAGGCTAGTGCCCATGAGAGAGCTGAGTTTACAACTCTCTGCAGCTTATCTCAATCTCGTGCCCCTTCCATTGGCAGCATGACCTCCTCTCTCTTGAGAGTAACAGGAAGCGAGCATGTTCTGGGTGATGGGGATCCATTACGATGGATGCCTGACCTCCTTTTGAAGGTGTCCTTGATGCTGGGAAACTGATGCCTATGACAGAGTTGGCTGAGTTTACAACCCTCAGTTTGGTGGAATGCTGAAAAGGAAACACAGAGAAAATGCTGGAGGAGATCAGCAGGTCAGGCAGCATCTATGGAGAGGAATAAAGAGATGACATTTTAAGCTGAGACTTTTAATCAGTATGAAGGGTCGCAGCACAAAATGTTGACTCTTTATTCGTCTCCATAGTTGAGGATTGAGGCTGCTGAGTTTCTCCAGCATTTTGTGTGCGTCACTCTGAATTTCCAGCATCCGCCAAATCTCTTAAACTTAGGAATCCATTTCTCTTCCCCAGCAGGCATGCTGTCTTTATCTGTCCTAGATCCTGAACTGAGTCTCTCAAGTCCCTTTTCACCTCTGTTTTCTCAAGTCTCTCCCTATTTAGAAAGTAGCCTGCACCTTTATCCTTCCTACCACAGTAGATAACCCCACACTTCCCTGTGCTGTATCCATCTTCCACTTCTTTGCCCACTCTCCCAAACTTCCCAAGTCCGATAGAGTCCTATCAACTGCACTAGGAAGAAACCAGAGATCTACCAGCCAGACCTCATTAAGGCGCCAGAGTTTGAGAAGGGTGGTAGCTTTAAAAGCATAAATTCCTACGGTGGCATGATAGTGTGTGGTTAGCATAACGCTTTACAGTACAGGTGACCCTGGTTCAATTCCCACCACTGTCTGTAAGGAGTTTTTTACATCCTAGCCTTGACTGTATGAGCTTCCTCCAAGTGCTCTGGTTTCATCCCACAGTCCAAAGACATACCGTTTACTGTAGTAGGTTATTTGATCGTTGTAAATTGTCCCATGATTAGGCTAGGGTTAGATTGGGGGATTGCTGGGTGGTACAACTTAAAAGCCAGAAGGGCCTATTCTGTGCTGTATCTCAATAATTTAAAGTTAAATTTGAAACGTATTTGAAGATCTTTCCTGGGACCGTCACATAAGCATCACCACAAAGAAGGTACAGCAGTGTTCCTACTTTCTTAGAAGTTTGAGTAGATCTGGCATGTCACCAAAACCTTTGGCAGACTTCTAGAGATGCACAGAAGAGATTATCCTAATTGGTCAAATCACATCCTCGTATGGAAACACTGATACCCAAGCATGGAAAAATCTACAAAAACTGGTGGAAACAGCCTAGTCCATCATAGGCAAAGCATTCCCCACCATTGAGTACATTTATATGGTGTGCTGGCACAAGAAAGCAACATCCATCACTAAAGACACCCACCATCCAGGCCATGCTGTCTTCTCTCTACCATTATCAGGTAAAAAACCTGCACCATCAGGTTCAGTATCAGTTTCACCCAACCATCAGGCTCCTGAACTTGTGAGGATAACTCAACTAACCTCAACTCTGAACTGATTCCACAACCAACAGAATCACTTTCAAAGACTCGACGACTCATGTTCCCAGTATTACTTGTATTTGCACAGTCTGCCTTCTTTTACACATTGGTTGTTTGTCATTCTTTGTCTGTTTATCAGAATCAGAATCCTTTATTATCGCCAAGTATGTGGACACATGCAGGGAACTTGATGCCGGTTTCCCTGAGCTCTCGCTGTACAGAATCAAAAAGCAAACAGAACAATAGTGCAAATGATCGTGAACTATATACAGTGAGGTATACCTGTGTATGTACAGGTGGACTTGGTTTATAATAGAGTAAAATTCAAGTGTTCATAAGACTGATGGCATACGGAAAGAAACTGTTCTTGTACCTATTTGTCCTGGCATACAGTGATCTAAAGCGCCTACCAGAAGGAAGGAGTTGGAACGGGTGACGTCCAGGGTGTGATGGGGCTACAATGATGCTGCTTGCTCGCTTCCTGACTCTAGATGCATATAAGTCCTGGATCGAGGGCAGCTTCACACCAATAATCCTTTCTGCAGCCCTGACAGTTCTTTGGAGTCTATTCTTGTCTTGTTTGTTAGCTGATCCAAACCAGACAGTGATGGACGAACAGAGAACAGACTGGATTATTCCTGAATAGAATTGAATCAGCAGCTCCTGAGGCAGGTTGTACTTCCTGAGTTGACGTAGGAAATACAATCTCTGCTGAGCCGTTTTGATAAGAGTGTCCGCGTTGGGTGTCCACTTCAGGTCCTGGGAGATTGTGACACCCAGAAACCTGAAGGTCTCCACAGCAGACACAATACTGTTGAGTACAGTGAGTGGAGGGAGAATTGGGAGTATATATATAAATATATTTAAAAATTTATATATAACTTCTGGCAAATTCTAGTGTATTTCCTTTTTCCCCCTCTAAATGCCTGCAAGAAAATGTATCTCAAGTAGTGACACACACAAAATGCTGGAGGAACTCAGCAGGGCAGGTAGCATCAATGGAGAGGAATAAACCGATGACTTTTCAAGTCAAGACCCCTCACCAGGACCTGCTGAGCCCTGTTGGTCACTGACCTGCTGTGTTCCTCCAGCATTTTGTGTGTGTTGCTCTGTATTTCCAGCGTCTGCAGAAACTGTTGTGTTTATAATGCTTTCTTAGGATACTATATGGTAACCTTGAGGATGACTTTGCTTTAATTTTTTGAATTTATAGTGGCCAATTAACATACCAGCCTGAGATGTGGGAGGAAACCTGAGCTCCTAGGTTCACAGGCAGGACTTGTAAACCCCACAAAGCAACAGAGGATAAGTTTGAATCTGGGACTCTGGTGCCATTGGGTCACCAGTTCTATCAATTATGTTACAAAGGATGTAAAGCTGAGGTTTTATAAGGTATTGATCAGACCACACTTGGAGTATTGTGAGCAGTTTTGGGCTCTTTATCTAAGGAAGGATGTTCTGGTATTAGAGAAGGTCTAGACAAGGTTCATGAGAATGACCCCAGGAATGAAAGGGTGAAAGGTTAATATCTGAGGAGCATTTGATAGTTCTGGGCCTGTACTCACTGGAATTTAGAAGAATAGGGGGAAGGGGGATCACATTGAAACCTATTGAAGTTTGAAAGGCCTAGATAGAGTGGATGTGGAGAGGATGTTTCCTATAGTGGGGGAGTCTAGAACCAGAGGGCACAGCCTCAAAATAGAAGGACATTCCTTTTAGAACAGGGATGAAGAAGAATTTGTTTTGCCAGATGATGATGGATATCTGGAATTCATTGCCACAGATGCCTGTGGTGGCCAGGTCATTGGATATATTTAAAGTGGAGGCTGATAGCTTCTTCATAAGTCAAGGCTCCAAAAGTTACAGGGAGAAGACAGGAGAATGGGGTTGAAAGGGAAAATAAAGCAACTATGATGGAATGGTGGAGCAGACTCAATGGTCCAAATGGCCTAATTCTGTTTCTGATGGTTTTATGGTGCTAACCGGGCACTGTTGTGCTTCCAACTTTGTGTTAACCTTCCCTTACTCCAGGAACAGCCCACCATGAGCCCAGCCCCCAGCACCCTCCCTGGTCACCAGGATGTGAACCCTAAAGAGAGCTCCAGCCTCTTGCAGTTTTGTGGATCTGCTGGAGGAACCCAGCAGATTGAGCAGCATCCATGGATGAAAAGGGAATTCTACATGTGGAGAAACAGAAGGATCTTAGGGTTCACATCCATACATCCCTCAAAGTTGCCACACAAGTTGATAGGGTGGTTAAGGCAGCGAATAGTGTCATTAGTTAGGGAAATTGTGTTCAAGATCCATGAAGTAATGTTGCTGTTCTATAAAACTCTGGTCACACCACTCTTGAATTATTGCACTCAGTTCTGGTCACCTTGTTATATGAAGGATGTGGAAGCTTTAGAGAGGGTGCAGAAGAGATTTACCAGGATGCTACTAAGATTGGAGATCATGTCATATGAAGATAGGTTGAGCAAGCTAGGGCTTTTCTGTTTGGAGCGAAGGTGGATGACGTGTTTTAATAGAGTTGTACAAAATGATAAGAGGAATAAAAAGAAAAGACAACCAGTGATGTTTTCCCAGGATGGAAATGGTTAATACAAAGGGTTATAATTTTAATTGTGTGATGGGGTGGAGATATGTCTCTACCAAAGGAAGCGTAAGCTACTACTTCCCTCCGCTACCCTGTGGGTCACCCTTGGGCAAGGCGTGGCACCAGCTTAGCCCCCCGATCAGGGTCACATAAAGCCATGGGAGCAGGTGGTGGATGGTCGTATGAGCAGCTGCTGCCTATCGCATGGTTATGTGAAGGCAGATAATCCCTAAATAATATTGATAATGGCTGGGGTCACACATTTTGTAAAGACACTGCCCAGAAGGTGGCAATGGTAAAGCACTTCTGCAGAAAAATTTGCCAAGCAATCATGGTCATGGAAAGACCATGATCGCCCACGTCATAAAACACAGCACATAATGATGCAGATGATAATCTTATGGTGATTGGAGGAAAGTATGCGGGGGGCAGGGTTGCCACTGGTAAGTTTTTGTTTTACACAGGGTGGTGAGTGCATGGAACACACTGCTAGGAGTCATTGTAAAGGCAGACACATTCAACAAACTCTTGGGATTGTACAAAAAAGTAGGAGGGAAGGGTTAGGTTGATCTTGGAGTAGGTAAAAAGGTCAGTACAGAGGGCCTGTACTGTGCTGTAATATTCTATGTCCTGTGTTCTCAGGAGGTAAGGTAGAGTAAGACTTTATTACCTGGAATGTAGGGAATTGAGGAATGATCTGACAGCTTTATATGAGATCATGAGGGATAGAAACAGGGTGAAAGCAGATATAAAGGTGCTGAAGAACAAGAGGGCATGGGGTAAAGATCCTATGATTGTAGATTTTTAACAGGGACATCATTTTAAATCCATCCAGATAAGTTGATGGTTAGGAGAGGTTTCGAGGCCTATAGGCCGAACACAGACAGGTGGAACGAGATCACTGAGCAACCCAGTAGGCGTGGTCACATTGGGCCAAATGGCCTGTTTCTGTGCTGTGTAACCCCAGGGCTCTGTGAGGAAGCAATTTTACGAGCTGTACTACTGAGCCATCCACCCATTATTTCATTCTCCATCTACTTAATTGCTTGAATTTATTTCCCCGGCCGTCACAGTGGGGATGAGAATCATACCACTGAGTTAATAGTGCAGATCCACAGTTATTAACCCACTAATTTAAACACTTCGATACCATACTACATGTTTCTTCAAAGAACTGTAAATGTTACGTTATTTCCTTTGGTTACAGAAGGATATTGTGGACAGATTTAAATTCTCTTGGAACCTCATCTCCATTGTAGATTATGGCTCTCTACAATGTTGTTCAAGGATCAACTTTATTCACCACAAACATTCAGTAGTCACGCTCTCAAGTACCTCCTGTACCTAATAAAGTGTCCATTGAGCGTATGCTCCTGGTCTTCTGCTGCTAGAGTCCTAGAGTCCATCCACTTCAAGGTTCAACATGTTGTGCATTCAGAGATGTTCTTCTGCACATCACTGTTGTAACCCGTGGTTATTTGAGTTACTGTCGCCTTCCTGTCAGTTTGAACCAGTCTGGCCATTCTCCTCTGACCTCTCCCCTTAACAAGGAGTTTTCACCCACAGAACTGCCATTCTTTGGACGTTTTCTTTTGGGATTTTTTTTTTTTGCACCAGTCTCTGTAAAATCTAGAGACTGTTGTGCATGAAAATCCCAGGAGATCAGTAGTTCTGAAATACTCAAACCACTTTGTCTGGCACGAACAATCATTCCATGGTCAAAGTCACTTTGATCACATTTCTTCCTCATTCCAATATTTGGTCCGAACAATAACTGAACCCATTGACCATGTCTGCATTGAGTTGTTGGCTCATGATTGGCTGATTAGATATTTACATTAACAAGCAAGTGTACTGGTGTACCTAATAACATGGCCAGTGAGTGTGTATTCCAAACTTAGTTCAATAAGATCACCTCTCCTATGCTCCAATGAAAAATTCCCACACTGCGCAGCCTCTCTCTATTAACTCAGTCCCTTGAGTGTTGGCAACATCCTCATAAATCTCCTCTGCCCTATTTCCAACTTAATGGCAGCTTACCTTCGCCTTGGTGCTGCACATTTTCTTGAATTGAGAGTTTTCTGGTTCCAGGGTATTGGTAAGTCCTTGGGTGGTCGGAGGTGGAGAATAGTTTGCGTGTTTCACTATGCAGAGATCTTCAAGACTTTATAGATTAGCTTTACTTATCACATATAATAAAGCAATCATCCATTCATTATGCGCCATGTTGTATAATGTAAGTAATCATGATCCTTCCATGACCATGAACGTTCTTCGCAAATTTTTCTGCAGAATTGGTTTGCCATCGCCTTCTTCTTAGCAGTATCTTTATACGATGGGTGATCCCAGCCATTGTCAATTCTCTTTAGAGATTGTCTGCCTGGCGTCAGTGGTTGCATAACCGGGACTTGTGATATGCACCAGCTGCTCATAGGACCATCCACCACCTGCTCCCATGGCCTCAAGTGGCCCTGATCGGGGGTTGGGGGAGGGATGCTAAGCAGGTGCTACACCTTGCCAAGTGTGACCTGCAGGCTAGCGGAGGGAAGGAGCACCTTACATCTCCTTTGGCAGAGACATATCTCCACCCCACCACCCAAAAAAGCAATACCAAAAAGCTAATCCTATTTGACTGCATTTGACCCACGTCCCTCTCAAAGCAAGCCAGTACAGTTTGGGTTCAAGTCAGACCTTGGCATTGCTCCAAACATTGCTTCAAACATTCACAGTGAAAACATCTACCACCTGTTCCCCAGAACCTTGGCACGCTTAGTGGATGAAGCAATGAGAATAGACCAAACAACAGGAATTCTGCAGATGCTGGAAATTCATGCAACACACATAAAAGTTGCTGGTGAATGCAGCAGGCCAGGCAGCATCTCTAGGAAGAGGTGCAGTCGACGTTTCAGTCCTGACGAAGGGTCTCGGCCTGAAACGTCGACTGCACCTCTTCCTACAGAATAGACCAAGGCAGCTTTATATGGAGCCATTATGTGAACAAGTTTCATCTTACATTTCAACACAGGAAGAAGTTTGAGGGTTGTCCTCCTAAATCTCCAGTAGTTTCCAGGGTGAAGGGCAGTGTGGATTACAACTCACACTGTTACACCTTGTTATCTCATTAGCTCAAAAAAAGGTGAAGCCTCCAAGCAATCCATCAAAGCTTGAGCACGTTAAGCCATTGTAAATTATTACCGATGTTAATAGCTTAATCCAATCAGCAAGTGTGAATCCTTATCAATTTTTTCCAAATTATCTGCCATCTTCAGTGAAAAAGTTTTTTAAGAAAGTACCATACATCATACTCGGCCTTTTTTCCTTGGAGCGACGGAGGATGAGAGGTGACCTGATGAGAGGCAATGATCGTGTGGATAGTCAGGGGCTTTTCTCTAGGGCTGAAACGGCTAGCACGAGAGGGTACAGTTTTAAGGTGCTTGGAAGAAAGTACAGGGGAGATGTTAGGAGTAAGTTTTTTACACAGAGAGTGTTGAGTGCATCGAATGGGCTGCTGGCGACGGTGGAGGAGGCAGATACAACAGGGTCTTTTAAGAGACGGGTCTTTTAAGGATGGGTACATGGGGCTCAGAAAAATAGAGGGCTATGGGTAACCCTAGGTAATGTCTAAGGTAAGGACATGTTTGGCACAGCTTTGTGGGCCGAAGGGCCTGTATTGTGCTGTAGGTTTTCTATGTTTCTATAAGATGTAAAGGCTGACTTAAAGGAACATTCAGAGAGCTGGTGACCACATCAAATTACAATAAAAAGCATAAAACTAAGTGTAAGGGGTTTCTTTTTTTTATGTCACTGTGTAGTCTAATTAAAATGGCTTCTTTGTTATGTTATAATTGAAAGGGCTTCCTTGTTATGTTAACTGCTGAGAAAGTCCTTCTCGCTACCAGTTTGTTTGAATCACGTTACTGATAAGATGTTTTGAACCAATTGCGATAGTTGTTATGATTTTGGTGTATCTGTAAGATATTGTATGTGTGGGGTTTGGGGGCAGAAGGCGGGAGAGAGAGACAGAGGATGGACCAGGTGCTGTGAGCCCTCTAATGGCGTTGGACCCCGAGGAGGGTGTTCGGCGAGGAGAGGAGACGGAGACGGACTCGTGTGGAGCCTCTGGCCGACCACCATTGTTGGTCCCAGGCGGCCGGTCGAGGTGGTCCGAGGGGTCGCAGGGTGAAGAAAAAGGGTCCTGAGCTCCAACTGTTTGTGCATGAAGAGATTGAACTTTGATAAGCGTGGCTCCTTTTATTTTCCTTTTATAGTTTTTTTCTTCTCTATTAATCATATAGTTCCAGTAATATCTATAAACTGTAAATCATTTAATCGTATCTGGTGTATTGTCTGTTATTTGGGTGGGGTGGGGTACATCTCACAGCATCCACACAAACTGATTCCCTAGTTTGACGGGGCCGAGGGTTGTTTCCCTAGACAACAGCGAGCCGAGCGACCCTGAGGTTGGCCGGGAGGGCTACATAAGAAACCAGGGGTCTGGCCCAAAATATCAACAATTAAACAAAGAGCATGGAACAGCAGAGGGCCTTTCGCCTACAATGGTGTGCTGACCCTTTAACTTAAAAGTCTCTGGCTGTCCATTCGATCTATGCCTCTCACCGTCTTGTACACCTCTTCTTGTAACTCAGGTCCGCAAGACCAGGCAGCATCCTGGTAAATTTTTACAAAGTTATGTTGCCCGAGGACAGTGTTCAATCTTGATTTCCAGCTCTCCCTATAACCACATGGGTTTTGCTGCCGTTGCAGCTGTTGGCTCCCCAAAAACCAAAACTGCAAGGGTTGGTCATTGCCGTAAATAGTCCCTGGGGTGTTGGTGACTGGTAGAATCTGGGGGATGTTGATGAGCTTGTGGGGAGAATAAGCTTGGGGCACCATTGGAGCATAGCAGTTACATAATTATGTTCAGGGCATTGGAGTTCAGATTTCACTTCCAACGTCCTCTGTAAGGAAGTTTGTATTTTATTTTCATGTACACTAATGTTTCCTCTATGTGCTCTGTTTTTCTCCTATAGTCCAATTTAGTAGGTTGATTGGTCATTGTAAATTGTCCTGTGGTTAGGCCAGGGTTAAATCAGTGGGTTGCTGGGTGGCACATATCAGTGGGGTTGAAGGGCCTGTTCCACGCTATCAGTCAGTCAGTCAGTGGATGCCATCCCGAATCCGGGGTTAGCGGCTATGCACCTCCATCTTCTTCGATCTTGTGACAGCACCGAGTGCAGCCTCTCCTCCAGTTTGTTCTCATTGGCTGCCTTGGCACCGCCCACCGCCGCCCCGCTGAAATCCAGCCCGAGGCTGTGTCAGCCTCCAGCCGCGGCCGCTTCTTCGAGCTCATCACTTCCTTAGGCGGAGGCCTTGGGCAGGTCCAGGGACACGGTGCAGCGCCCAAGTTCATCATGTCTCTTCTAACTAGGTGCATAGCCTACGATTCGTAGATACGTGATGAGGCTTTAATCTCTTCCACGGAAGATGGCCGTTGACTCACAAGGAGCTCATCCGCCCTTTGTCAGATCTTGTTTTTTCCAGTCCTGCTGGGTGTCCTCACACCCTCCTCACCAGACTAAGTCCGGTGGGGAAGCCGGCCCAAGTCGCCGACCACTCGACCACAGCTCCCGGCCGAGCGCCAGGTGCCCGGCCCCTGCTGAATCTCTCCGAGTGTTCGGTGCCCGACCGAAAACCATAGTAGAGTGGCCGGCGACCGAACCTGGAAGGAAAACCACTATATCTACAAATAAATAAACAAATGTAAATAATTATGTGTAGGATTTGCAAAAGATTAGCCTGATGTGTTGTTTAATGTTTGATATAGACTCAAAAGTCTGTAGGATATTCTTCTGTGCTATATTACTGTGTGAACTTCTCACTGAATGGAAAGGTCAATAAGCGAGGGAGTACATTAAAGCTGTTAGCAGAAAGATTCTACCTGACAGCTCATATTGTTGGAGAAAGCTTGAGTTGAACCTTTGACTTCAAATCTCTGCTACGTCTCATACATTGCCGTTTGTAATCTCCAGTTGGAGGAGCAAGACCTTATATTCCATGTAGTTAGCTTCCAACGTGATGGCAAGAACATCAATTTCTCCAACTTCCAGTAATACTTTTCACCTTCTGCTTCCCTCTTCTTCATTTTTCCACACTGGCCTCTTACCTCTTCTCCTCATCTGCCTATCACCTTCCCCCAGTGCCCCTCCTCCTTCCCTTTCTCCCATGGTCCTCTCTCCTCCCTTATCAGATTCCTCCTTCTTCTCCAGCTCTTTGCCATTTCCACCCATCATCTCCCAGCTTCTTGCTTCACCCCCCCCTCCCAGTTCCACTTAGCTTCTTTATCACATTATAGCTTGTCTTCCATCTCTTCTCCCCACCTTCTTATAATACTCATAATGACAAAGATTGAGGCCTTTCAGCCCATCTGGCTCATGCTTGCTATTCCTAGTCCCTTTCATATATACTTGTCTACAAATCTGCATTTTATTCTCTCCCTTAACTCAGGAAACACATGTCTGGGTACACTCAGCGGCCACTTCATTAGGTACACCTACTTGTTAATGCAGATATCTGATCAACCAATCACGTGGCAGCAATTCAATGCATAAAAGCATGGAGACATGGTCAAGAAGTTCAGTTGTTGTTCAAACCAGATATCAGAATGGGGAAGACATGCGACCTTATTGATTTTGACCTTGAGGTGCCAGAGGGGGTATAATTTGAGTATCTCAGAAACCTGCTGATCTCCTGAGATTTTCACACACAGCAGACTCTAGAGTTTACAGAGAATGGTGCGATGAACAAAAAAAACATCCAGTGAGCAGTAGTTCTGTGGGTGAAAATGACTTGTTCATGAGAGAGGTCAGAGGAGAATAGCATAGCTGGTTCAAACAGACAGGAAGGTGACAGTAACTCAGATAACCTTGCACTGTAACAGTGGTGTGCAGAAGAGCATTTCTGAATGCACAACATGTTGAATCTTGAAGAGGATGGACTACAGCAGCAGAAGTCCACAACATGCAATTAGTGGCCAATTTAGTTGTCCAGTAGCCTCCTGTACCTAATAAAGTGGCCACTGCGTATATGGTGGTGATAATAAACCTGATTCTAAAACGCTTAGCCTAACCTTGTACCTAACTTTCTTGACTTTATGGGCTAAGGTAGCACTTCAGGTTCCGTCATTCATACTAAAAACAGTTTGATAACTACAGTTGGACACCTTTCCTAAGTTTGATTCATTCCGTTTCAGCCCAAAGAGATTTCTGTAACTTCCATCGTGAATTCTACACAGCTGCTGTTGCATTGTTCAAGATACCAGGATGGTCATCCAGTATGGAGGGGGACATGTGGGATGGAGGATATCCTATCAAGCCTAAGGTTACCCGAGGGCAGGCTAAGATATTTCTCCATGGGTCTTGGAGATGGGCAATACAGAGTTCCACCTGGGCTGACTGCCTGGCACTGTTCAAGGGTGTACGTATATGCCTGGGTAGCTGTGGATAAAGAATGGAGGCATTTCAATACCATGGGGATAATTGCCATCCTTGATGAGGATGGGTGAATGGCAGGGTGGAGATACGTCTCTGCCAAAGGAGGTATAAGGCATTCCTTCCCTCCGCTAGCTTACAGGTCACCCTTTGGCAAGTTGTAGCAACTGTAGCCCCAACCAGAGTCACGTGAAACCATGGGAGCTGTTGGTGGATGGTCATATGAGAAATTGATGCATATCACAAGTCCTGGTTATGTGACAACTGACGTCAGGCAGACAATCTCAAAAGGGTATTGATAAAAGCTGGGACACTCATTTTGTAAAGACACTGCCCAGGCAGCAGCAATGGTAAACCACTCCTGTAAAAAAAATTGCCAAGAACAATCATGGTCATAGGACATGGCACATAATGACGATGATGGAGATGGGGATGTGTTAGTTTAGTCTATCTTAATCATGAATTGACTGAGTTTTGTTTTTTTTTTGGCAACACTGTATTGTGGCAGTTAGCTCAATGCTTTTACAGCTCGGAATACCAGAGTTCAGAGTTCAATTCCAGCACCATCTGTAAGGAGTTGATATCTTCTGCCCATGTCCGTAGGTATCCACCAGGTGCTCTGGTTTCCTCCCACAGTCCAAAGACGTACGGTTGGTAGGTTAATTGGTCAATGTAAACTGTCTTGTGTTTAATCTAGGGTTAAATCGTGAGTTACTTGTTGGGACGTAAACGCCCGTTTCGCGCTGTAAATAAATAAATAATGTGATTTCTCAATAATACTGTAGTGGTTTGTATTCATAATAAATGTATTTTTGTTTTTAAAAAAAGTGCAAACTTCTGAACGTTTTTTTTTAACAGCCTCATCATCTTGTCCTGTCGACTTAATACAATTGCTTACATACACCTCAGGTCTTTTCACTAGTAATAGTTATCAGACTAGCATGCAGAAGCTGGTGCTATTAATCCAGGGACACAGATTCAACTGTCAATTATACACAGATGATAAACTATGCCAATGACATCCAGATCTTCTGAGAGGCTGAATGAAAGAAAGAATCCTGCAAACGCTCCAGAATTGCGTCCGTTAATTTATACCGCCACAGCTCGCGTTTCCTTCCAGAATATATTACTTTGAAAGTCTCCCACCTGTCCTCGCTGTGAATTTTAGCCTGGGTATAATCTCGTACTTGTTAACCTGAATTCCTTTAACACTGCAATACATGATGAGCTATCTTCCTATTGACAGGCAGAGGAGAGCAGACTTTCCCGGGAGCTGTCACGCAATTTTGGACGGAGAAAACCGCTTCATTTACTGCTATCGCAGCAGAATGAATCCCCCCTGTCCAATCCTGCCGAGGTTTCTATTTTTTTTTTTGACATTAGCAATCCCACATAATGATGCGCTGTACTCTCATTACTGCGGGGCTTGGGAGACAAACACTCCTGGGTTCTAATAAGCCACACGTTGCCAGGAGGTTTCCTTAACATAAATGGAATGCAAATGAGTAATGCAGAAAACGAGAAATGCTGTGACCTTGTGACAACAGATGTGTTCCGACACAAAAAGGAGCGCTTTTTGCCAGCCGTGGGATCTAAATGTGGGCGCTTGTTGAACGGTTGCAGTGCTAATGTTGGTATAAAATCGTTAAGGTTTACACAGCATCTTGTAACAAGCTGAAAATGAGGAGCCATTAGGGAGATGCGCCAAGGTAGAGAATTGGCTGAGCAAGACGGAGAAGTTGCGCACAAATGATGTGAGTTTATTGCGCGCAATGGTGAAGGATTAGCGCTTCAACCAGCTCCCAAAGAGCCGCTTGCTGCCGTGGTGAGGAGAGGTGACGGCCTAATGAAGGATAATGATCCTTCACAGCCTAATTAGAAATTCAGTTGCGCTTAGAGCAGAAAGCGAACCGGTACGGAGAACCTGAAGAAAAGGAAATGTTGTTGCGTTCGCAGTAGCGCGGTGCCAGTACGAAACTTAAGTTACACACACGAAATGCTGGAGGAACTCAGCGGGCAAGGCAGCATCTATGGAAAAGAGTAAACAGTCGACATCTCGGGCCAAGACCCTTCTTCGGGTTTACTCTTTTCCCTAGATCTTGCTTGACCTGCTAATTTCCTCCGGCATTTTGTATCTGTTGCTTTGGATTTCCAGCAACTGCGGACTTCCTTGTGTTTCGAAACTTAAGTTACCTGCATCACTGGGGGTGTCATAAAGCCACAAGATATAGCAGCAGGATTAGACCCATTCAGTTTGTTCCGCCATTCCATCATGACTGATTTACTATCCCTCTCAACCCAATTCTCCTGCTTTCTCCCCATGAGCTTTGATGCTATGACTAATCAGGAACTTATCAATCTCCATTTTAAATATGGGTGGTGGGGTGAAGACACATCTTTACCAAAGGAGGTGTACGGCACTCCTTCCCTCTGCTAGGCTGCAGGTCACCTTTGGGCAAGATGAGCATCTGCTGAGACCCTGATCAGCATCACACCAAGTCATGGGAGCAGGTGGTGGATGGTCCTATGAACAGCTAATGCATGTCACAAGTTCTAGTTACGTGACCACTGACACCCCCCCTGCCCCCACAACCAGGCAGACAATCTCTGAAGAGCATTGATAATGGCTGGGGTCACCTGACTTGTAAAGACTCTGCCCAGAAGAAGTCACTTCTGTAGAAAAAATTGCCAAGAACAATCATGGTCATGGAAAGACCAAGATCACCCATGCCATAGGACATGGCACATAGTGATGGTGGTGATCTAAATGTACCTAATGACTTCGCCTCTACAGCCACGTGGCAATGAACCCCCACAGGTTCACCACCCTCTGTCTGAACAAATTCCTCCTCAACTCTGTTCTCAAGGGACGTCTTTGAATTCTGAGGCTTTACCCTCTGGTCCTAGTGTCTCTCATGATTGAAAACATCCTCTCAATCATACAGGACAGCAATCCCTGCACTTCTTAGCATATTCCAATGCCCTATCCTTTCTCCTAGCTTTTGAGTTTGTCCCATTTCAAACAGCTGAAATGTTCTGACATCTCTGACCTCCCGGTACTGTGAGGAGTTTTGCCTCTTTTCATGTCATAGTGAAAGGCTTCAGTTCTGCATTCATGTTCAAACAACTGAGTTCCCATTTTAGGATAGGCCTACACTTCTTACCGAAGCATTCCTTTTTAACTTGTTTGAAAAGTGGTTGCACCTGTACCTTTGAAGGTGGAGAGAAATATTGATACAGAGAAAACTAATCACCCCAGCACTTGTAGCTAAATGAATATTTGATTTTCCCCGCTCTCCTGTGGTATATTGTATTGTTGGTACTGACAGATCTGTCACTGTAATGCCACTCTTGTGGTAACCTTTATGAACAATTCATGCAATTAAGATAAACGCATTTCTCCCTTTGGCAAGTCTCAGCACCTCAACACGAGTGATCCAACGAACACCTGGTTCTGCTGTATTCGATTCTATCAATCGCATCCTTCCATATCTACGATTCTTGTACTGACTGGTTAGCGATGCACAGAATTAGTCCTTGAGGTATACAGCTCTGTAAAACCCATCGAGCCAGAATAAGGTAAAACAGTAACAATGCAAAGTGTAAAAGCTACAGGAAATGTGCAGTGTAGGTAAATGATGAAGTTCAATATTATAACAACATTGATTGTGAGGTCAAGTGTCCATTTTACCAAATGAGATCCAATCAAGAGTTTGTTGACAGGGGGTAGAAGCTGTCCTTGAGCCTGGTGGGACATACTTCCAAGCTTTTGTATCATCCGCCCAATGAGAGATGGGAGCAGAGAGGATGTCCATGGTGGGAAAGATAATCATCCACGTACGTATGCAGTACAGTATTCAACCCTGAGGTTCGTGTTCTTCAGACAGCCACGAAACAAAGAAAACCATGGGAAGTCATTCAAAGGAAAACATCAACCCTCCCCCCACATGCAAAAAAAATCATGCAAATGACAACAAGAACATCAAACCCTAAACATTCCGAATGTTAAAAGGCCAGAACGGATTAGATATGGCAAGGTTATTTCTCGTGGTAGGGGATTCTAGGACAAGAGGGCACAACTTCAGGATTGAAGAAGGTCCTTTTAGAACTGAGATGCGGAGAAGTTACTTTAGTCAGAGGGTGGTAAGTCTGTGGAATTTGTTGCCACGAGCGGCTGAGGAGGCCAAGTCATTGGGTGTACTTAAGGCAGAGCTAGATAGGTTCTTGGTTAGCCAGGGCATCAAAGGGTACGGGGTGAAAGCAGGGGAGTGGGGATGACTGGAAGAATTGGATCAGCCTATGATTGAATGGCGGAACAGACTCGATGGGCCGAATGACCTACTTCTGTTCCTATAGCTTATGGCCTTAAACCCCCCCACACCCCACCCCCATACACAAATAAGCAAAGGGATCACAGAAACGGCAATGAGAATATCTACGCCCATAAAGTGGACTACCTGGAAGGTGCTGGCTGCTTTACTCCACAGAGTCACTGGAGCAGAGGCTGGTCTCTGATGTGTGGAGAGCTTTATACAAAGATCTGCAGTTCCTTGTGGTCTTGAGCAGACCAGTTGCCGAACACAGTGATGTGTTCGGATGTGATGCTTTCTGTGGTGCATCTGTAAGAATTGGTGAGGGTCAAATGGAATATGTCAAAGCATCCCAAGGAAGCAGGGATATTGTGGAGTTTTCTTTATCATGGTGTCTACATGGTTGGACCAGCATAGTGATGTTCACTCCAAGGAACTTGAACTTTGCCTTTAGTTGATAGAAGCCCAATGAGATGGTCAAGGAAATGACCATGAGGCCCAAACCATCCCAGAGAAATGGTGAATCCTCAGAAAATGTATTGAGATTGTTGAAGGAGAGCGCACCGAATGGGAGTGTTGGAGCTGAGGAGAAAGGGAACAGCCCAGAGAGCGCTGCCCGGGCATTGAAGAAGCTGTGACACTCGAATGCAATCAGTAGCAAGTTGAATGATTATTTTAATATTCCTCTCTGCAATCATCCCAATTTGATGATTCGAAGATTTTCTCTACTGTCTGGTTGAATCACCTCAACAGGGTTATTACGCACGCTTTTCCTCACTGTGATCGGTATTGTGTGGTTCTGCTCTGAGAGCAGACATGTTACTTGCTCACTCTCACTCTGCCTCTCAGTTCTGTTTTGATAACACCTTCGAACTCACCTGGTCCCTCAACACCACCTCCTTAGTCAAGAAAGCACAGCATCTCCAATTCCTGAGGAGATAGAGGCAAGTGAGATCCTCCCTCCCATTCTAACCAATTTTTACAGGGGCACTATCGACAGTGTCCTAACTAGCTGCATTACTGTCTGTTACAGGAATTGCAGGGTATCTGACCACATGTGCCTACAAAGGATTGCAGGATCTGTTGAGAGGATTATCAGGGTCTCTCTTTCACCCATATTTTTCATGTACTTTACATACACAGGGCCCTTAGCATTGTCAATGATTCCTCCCAACAGTCCAACAATCTCTTTGACCCCTACCACCAGGCAGGAAGTGCTGCAGCATTAGGGCAAGAACTATTAGGATGGGAAACAGATAGTAAAGTTACTGAACTCCCTGCCACCACACAGGTCTCATCACGTATGAAGCACCAGTAGTGTTATACTGTTTACTTTTTAGTGTCTGTCATTAATGCATCTTATTATTTGTTAATTTACCTGTGGTAGTATTCCCTTATGTGTTATGTGTGTATATTACATGTACTGTGTTGTGCACAATCTAAAGGAACATTGTTTTGTTTGCTGCTAGAGATGTGTACAGTTGAATGACAATAAACTGAAACTTGAACCTGACATGCGGTGTTTGGGAACAAAACTCAATTTAACATTTCTGGTGTGTTGCTCCTGACTTTCTGTTCTCATCAGCCATATTATCCATGCTGGGGTTCATTACCTAAATGAACCCAATTCATAATTCATCAGTCTCCTTCATCTGAATTAATTCTGTTCATACATCTTCAGTAACGTCCACATTCTGCTTGCCTGTGCAGCTGTACCATTGCAGCAGTGTGAGCACGCGAGTCGAGTATGATGTTCTCCTCAAGGGTTGTCTATTGGTGAGTTCTCAGGTGGCTGTAGAGGTCAATCAGAGATTCATAGAACTCCGGGATGTGAGAGTGGATTCCCTTAATGGAGGCTGACTTTGTTTAACATTGGGGAGACTGCTGCACGGACAGCCACCACACAGTCGTTGATAGATTGGGGTCTCCTTGACGACTGGCAACCCTTCACTGCTGCAAACTTCCTCCACCTTCACTGACATTGCGATGTGTCATTACCTTCTGCTAACTCCATCTTGGTGTCTTGGTTGGATCATTCTTTGTCTGGAACCTCCCTCTTGACTTTACTGCAATGAGTGACCCCACTAGGAGCTAAGCTCCAGACCCTGTTGCTCCCAGGATCTTAAAAGCTCACAAGCTTCTCCATCAGGACAAAATGACAATCCTTGGAGCCGTACCATAACTCACTACTGGTACATTTTCTTTAATTTCTGTCTTCATTTTCCTCTCCCTTTTTCTCTTCTATTCATCCTTTCTCGATTCCTTATCCTCTTTTAAGTTTTCTTTCTGACATTCACTTTTAACTTCCTTTCTCTTTTACACACTCTTTCTTTCTCTCTCTCTCTCTCTCTCAGTCACTTACACTCAGTGGCCATTTTATTAGGTACACCTTACACCTGTACACTTGCTCGTTAATGCAAATATCAAATCAGCCAATCATGTGGCAGCAACTCAATGCATAAAAGCATGTAAACATGGTCAAGAGATTAAGTTGTTGTGCAGACTAAATATCAGCATGGGGAAGAAATGTGATCTAAGTACTTTTGATTGTTGGTGCCAGAAGGGGAGGTTTGAATATTTCAGAACATGCTGGCCTCCCGGGCTTTTTATGTGCAATATTCTCTAGAGCAAGGATTCACAACCTTTTTTATGCCATTGACCCCTATGATTAACTGAGGGGTCCTTAGACTCCATGTTGGAAACCACTGCAGAGTTTACAGAGAATGGTGCCAGAAATTGTGTACAGTTTTGGTCACCGAATTATAGGAAAGATGTGAACAAGATAGAGAGAATACAGAGAAGATTTACTAGAATGTTACCTGGGTTTCATCACCTAAGTTACAGAGAAAGGTTGAACAATTTGAGTCTTTATTCCTTGGAACATAGAAGGTTGAGGGGGGACTTGATAGAGGTATTTAAAATTATGAGAGGGATAGACAGAGTTGACGTGGATAGGCTTTTTCCATTGAGAGTGGGGAAGATTCAAACAAGAGGATATGAGTGGCAAGTTAAAGGGCAAAAGTTTAGGGGTAACATGAAGGGGAGCTTCTTTACTCAGAGAGTGGTAGCTGTGTGGAACGAGCTTCCAGCAGAAGTGGTTGAGGCAGGTTCGATGTTATCGTTTAAAGTTAAACTGGACAGCTATATGGACAGGAAAGGAATGGAGGGTTATGGGCTGAGTGCAGGTCAGTGGGACTAGGTGAGAGTAAGGGTTCAGCACAAACTAGAAGGGCCGAGATGGCCTGTTTCTGTGCTGTGATTATTATGTGGTTATATGGTCATAAATTAAAATCTTCTAGTGAGCGGCAGTTCTGTGGGCAAAAATGACTTTTTAATGAGAGAGGGTAGAAGTGAAGGGCCAGGATTGTTCAAGCTGACAGAAAGACAACAATAACTCAATTAACAACACAATGATGTGCAGAACCGCATCTCTGAATATACAACACATCGAATCTTTAAATGGATGGGCTACAGCAAGTAGATCATGAACATACACTGATACACTATTTTCCCTATCTGGTACGTCTGAAAAGAGTAAGCATTTGATGGGTCGGGCCGAGACCCTTCATCAGGACAGATGAAGAGTCTCGGCCCAAAACGTTGACTGTTTACTCTTTTCTATAGATGCTGCCTGGCCGGCTGAGATCCTCCAGCACTTTGTGTATGGGTCACTGGGAAGTTCCGTTTTTGGCAGACAGAGCGGAGGTGCTCGGTGAAACATCCCCCCGATTTATGATGCGTCTCACCAACGTAGAGGAGGCTGCATCAGGAGCACCAGACACAATAGCTGACCCCAGCAGATTCACAGGGGAAGTGTTGCCTCACCTGGAAGGACTGTTAGGGGCCCTGAATGAAGGTGAGACAGGAGGTGAATGGACAGGTGTAGCACTTGTGCCACTTGCTGGGATAAATGTTGAGAGGGAGATTAGTGGGAAGGGATGACTGGACAAGGGAATCATGAAGGGACAATCCCTGCAGAAAGTGGCTAGAATTTGGAGGGCAGAGCTTAGGATGATGGTGCCTCACTGGTGACTCCTTTGCTTACATCTTCAGAAACAGCTTTATTTCTATCTTTAATATCTCTTCTTTCCCTTTTCAGGGTTCTTTTGAGGTCCCTGACCTGGAGTTACACCCTGACTTCGGTTCATTGAGGAAATGGGACCCGCTTTCGGGGTCTCACAACCAGCCGCTTTTCGCTATGCCAAGGACACGGCCTGGAAGACTAGCGTGCCTTCAGATTTTCGTGGCTCTGGAGGCGGGCGGACTCGAGGGTGGTGCCACCGTCTGGTGTGTCGAGGGAGCTGGAAGGTTGTAAGCAGCAACCTGGCAGCTGGCTGTGTGCCCAGAGACCTGAGTTCTTTGGGCACAGAGCTCGGAAAAAGCGACACAACAGGCTTTTGACACCATAAATTGATAGGTTGTTTTGCAATGATTCCCCTCTCGCTGTGAAACGGGACACCTCTTTTCCCCTTATTAGGGGGAGAGAGAGAGAGAGAGAGAGCCTGTGGTATGTCGAATTACCAGGTGAACGAGTAGTCTTTGAGGTGCTGCAAGTCTGTGTCTTTATTGATGCTTTGCTGCATGCTTGAGTGCTCGGTGGGGGCGCTGATGCTTTTTTGCTGGTGGGGGAGGGGGGTTGTTGCTTTTCTGCTGCTTATGCATGGGAGTGGGGAGCTGGGGTGGGGCTTTGGGGTTCTAACATTTAACTGTCATTCATTCTTTGGGGCACTCCTCTACTTTCATGGATGTTTATGAAGAAAAAGAATTTTGGTATGTATATTATATACATTACTCTGACATTAAATATACCTGTTGAAAACTATTGAAGTGGAGACAGGAGGGAGGTAAAGTCGTGTTTGGTGGTAGGGTCCCTTTGGAGATAGCAGACATTGCAGAGAATGATGTGTTGGGTGTGGAGGCTCATGGTCTGGTAGGTAAGGACAAGAGGCACTCTATCCCAATCCCATTCTGATCTGTCTATCCATGGCCTCCTCTACTGTCAAGATGAAGCCACACTCAGGTTGGAGGAATAACACCTTATATTCCGTCTGGGTAGCCTCCAACCTGATGGCATGAACATCGACTTCTCTAACTTCCGCTAATGCCCCACCTCCCCCTCGTACCCCATTTTTTATTTATTTATTTATTTATTTATTCATTCATTTATTCATTTATTTATTTCTCTCTCTCTCTCTCTCTCTCTCTCTCTCTCTCTCTCTCTCTCTCTCTCATCCCTCTGTCCCTCTCACTATACTCCTTACCCATTCTCTGGGCTTCCCTCCCCCTTTCTCTCTCCCTCGGCCTCCGGTCCCATGATCATCTCCCTTCTCTAGCCTCATATCCCTTTTGCCAATCACCTGTCCAGCTCTTAGCTCCATCCCTCCCCCTCCTGTCTTCTCCTATCATTTTGGATCTCCCCCTCCCCCTCCCACTTTCAAATCTCTTACTAGCTCTTCTTTCAGTTAGTCTTGACGAAGGGTCTCTGTCCGAAACATCGACTGTACCTCTTCCTAGAGATGCTGCCTGGCCTGCTGCGTTCACCAGCATTTTTTGTGTGTGTTGCTATCACTGTTAAATTGGTGGGAAGATGGATGAGCACGGATGTTCGGGAAATGTTAGAGGGACAAGTAAGGGTAGAGTCAATGATGGAGGAAGGGAAGCCATGTTCTCTGAAAAAGGAGGACATCTCTGATGTCCTGCAAAGGAAAGCCTCATCCTGGAAACCAATGTGCAAAGACAATGGAACTGAGAAAAGATAATAGCTTTTCTACAGAAGACAGGGTAGGAAAAGGCACTGTCAAGATAGCCAAGGGAATTAGTAGGTTTATAAAAGATGGCGGTCAACAGTTTATCTCCAGCCGTGGAGACAGAGAGATTGAGAGAGGAGAGCAAGCTGTCAGAAATATTCCATTTCAATTTAAGGGCAGGGTGGAAGCTAATGAAATTGACAAGCTCAACATAGGCATATGAAGTAGCATCAATGTAGTTGCCAAGGTAGTGCAGGAAGTGACAAGGAGCATTATCAGGGAAGGCTTGGGATGTGTACTGTTCTACATAGCCAATGAAAAGGTATCACAAACAATGATTGTTTTTAAGTTTTTTTGTCAGTTAGTATGTGGACTGTATTTTCTCAATGTCACTGCCTGGATCTGCATCCTCCTTGGAATTTTTGTGTCTAATTGCTTGCCTTTTTACTTGCTCTAGGTTTTCACTTTGTTTTGTAGGTGTCTCATTGGGGATCATGGGGATTGTTAAACTCTTTGTTCTTATCAATTTTATTCAATCTGGGATAATTTAATGAGCATGGTAATGACATTGACATTGAATTCCAACGTGCTCCAAAGTGTATTTCAGGGGGGCATGCCAACCTCCCTTTGTTGGGTCGTTGTGGTTCCTCTGAGACCGAGTTCTTCATGTATTGTCAGTGATCTCTGTTTGCCAAGGTTCCATTTAGTTTGCCTGAGTTGTTAGTTTTTCTAGTTAAGTTAAGTAATAAACCTATAGTTCTGTTTGAATTGCCAAAGTCTCTGTGATTCCTGTACTTGAGTTCACTAGTGATCCTCACAAAAGGCAGGCATAGCTGGGGCCCATGCAGGTGCCCCCAGTTACCCCTCGCGTCTGCAGAAAATGGGAGGATCGGAAGGAGAAATTGTTGAGGGTGAGGACCAGCCTGCCATATGGAGGAGGGTGGTGGTGGAGGGGAAATGTTGGGAAGTTTTGTTGGGAAAGCTGCGTGTAGACGTGCAGAGGGACTGGACATGCCCGATGAAAATGAGGCAGTCGGGGCCAGGGAATTGAAAATTAGTGAGGAGGTATGAGAAGTATTGTGGATGTAGCTGGGATGGGACTGAACCATGGGGAATACAATAGAGTCAAATTATGAGGACAGGGCTTCAGTAGGACAGAAGCAGGCAGAGACAATAGGCCTACCCGAACAGTCAGGTTTGTGGATCTTGGATAGGAGGTAGAAGCAAGCAGTGTGGGGTAAGGGAAGTTATGAGTTAGGTGGCAGTGGATGGGAGACTATCTCATTATTCCTCTTTTACCTATCTATTTATTTATTTTAATTTTTATTTTAAGGCATTTTTGACTTATATCTGGCACTGTACTGCTGTCACAAAAGCAACATGTTTCATGACATATCAGTAAATAATGAATCAGATTCTAATTCTGAGAAGTGTCCAAGGAAAAGCATCTGAAATGGCCAATCTCGTGAACTTTAGAGCTCATCTTAATTGTTAATTTCTAAGCTAAATGCCTCGCACTAGGGGACCATGCAGTTGATCATTTGAAGACCTTTGAAGGCTGGAACAAGTGGAGGTTTTCTTTAAACTGTAGCCTGTAACATCAATGTGTAGCCTGCTGGTGTTTGGCATATGAGATGGACAGGTAAAAGGGGATGTTTTAAAGCGCAGTGCTCTGCAGCATTGATTCACCGAGTGTTAACTCACAGTTAGTTAGTTTTTTAAGCCCATCACCACTACTGGGGCATAGGTCTCTGACAGCAGCTTGGCAGAGTCCTCTGTCCCAGGCCAGTCTTTCAAGTTGTCCCCAGCTGTCACCCAGCTTCTTGGTGTCAGCTTCTAGGTCGTGTTGCCAGGTGATTTTGGATGGTCTCCCTTCTGCTTTCCCTGACGGGATGATAATAGGTTGATAGGTCCCGTGGCTTCCGTGGACTTGCACCTTCGAGTACAAGGTTTCATACGACTTCTAAGTGAAGGTCCTTCCTCTCCCAGGGATGAGGTCTTTGGAGCTTCTGTTGGCATTTCTGTAGCTCTGGGTTTTTATGAGATGGTGTTGCTGGTCCATGCCCAACCTTCTTCCTTTCACAGCCAGGCTTGGCACTATCTATGTCAGAGGTACAGCAAAGATTTATGAGGTTGTAAAGAGAGCTTTTGGCATATTGTCCTTCAGAAATCAAAGTACTGAGTTCAGGAGAAGCCAGCGAGCGGTAGCAGATGGTTGCCTCTCTGACAGGAGGCCTGTGACTAGTGGAGTGCCACAGGGATCGGTGTTGGGTCTGTTGTTGTTTGTCATCTATATCAAAGATCTGGATGATACTATGGTTAACTGGATCAGCAAATTTGCAGATGACACCAAGATTGAGGGTGCTCTGGACAGTGAGGAAGACTATCAAAGCTGGCAGCAGGTTCTGGATCAGTCAGAAAAATGGGCTAAAAAATGGCAGATGGAATTAAATGCAGACAAGTGTGAGGTGGTGCCCCTTGGACAACAAACCAGGGTAGGTCTTACATGGTGCAAGTTAGGGCACTGAGGAGTGTAGTAGAATAGAGGTTCTGAAAATACAGATTCATAATCCATTGGAAATCATGTCACAGATAGATAGGACAGTAAAGAAACCTTTAGGCACATGGCCTTCATAAGTCGGAGTATTGAGTCCAGGAGGTGGATGTTACGTTGAATTTGCATAGGATGTTGGTGAGGCCTAAGTTGGAGTATTGTCTGCAGTTCTTGTCATCTACCTAGAGGAACAATATCAATAAGATTGAAAGAGTGCAGATAATATCTACAGGTCTGTTGCTGGGATTTGAGAATCTGAGTTGTAGCGAAAGTTTGAATAGGTTAGGTCTTTATTCCCTGGAGCGTAGGAGATTGAGGGGAGATTTGATAGAGGTATGCACAATTATGAGGGGTATAGGTAGTGTAATTGCAAGAAGACTTTTTCCAATAAGGTAGGGTGAAACTGGACTAGGGGTCTTAGGCAAAGAGCGAAAGGTGAAACCTTTAATGGGAACCTGAGGGGAATCTTCTTTACTCATTGGGTGATGCAAATGTCGAATGAACTGCCAGTGGTAGACGGGTTCAATTGCAACATTTAAGGGAAGTTAGAATAAGTACATGGATGAGATGGGTATGGATATCTGAGTGCAGCTCGATGGAACTAGGTAGAATAATAATTCAGCACAGAGTAGATGACCTGTTTCTGCTCTGCAGTGCTGTCTGTGTCTATGATTCCCAGGCTGGAGGGCTTGAGAAATATGGAGAGACTGGATAGGGTAGGATTGATTTCCCATGGAGCAGAGGAGACAGAGGGAGACCTTGTAGTTTATAAAGTCATGAAGAATATGGATAAGGTAGAGAGCTACAGCTTTTTCCCTAGGGTAGGGCAGTCTAAAAGTGGAGGGCACAGGTTTAAGATAAGAGTAGAAAAATCAGTGAGTATGTGAGGGTGTGCAATAGATTCATGAGAATGTTGCTGGGACTGGAGGGCTTGGGTTATAAAGAGAGACTGTATAGGCAGGGACATTTTCCCTCTGGTGTGTAGGAGACTTAGGGGGGTGCTTACAGAAGTTTATATCATGAGGAGTGAAGAATCAGGAGGAGATTCATAGTTGTTTTCTCAGGGCAGGGAGCCTAAAGCTAGGGAGACATACACAAATTGTTGGAGGTCAGGGCAGCGTCTATGGAAGCAAATAATTAGTTGATGTTTCAGGATGAGACCTTTCATCAGGACTGGACTCAAGATTTCCAGCACCTACAGAAGTCCTTGCGTCTAAAACTGGAGGGCACAGGTTAAAAGTGAGAGGGAAAAGATTTAAAGGGGAGCAGAGAACAGGTTTGTCACAGAGA